>NW_022652244.1:0-2362 GCF_011064425.1 Rattus rattus
AAAAAAAAAAAAAAAAAAAAAAAAAAAAAGAATGGCAGGTGTTAGAGTTTGTGCAGCGATCGGAGGGCCAATGGATGCCACAGAGTCATACCATGCAGTGACCTCACCTGAGAGATTTATTTAGTGAGGATAGACAAAGGCTGCCTCGGACGAGGGTGGAGGAGAAAAGAGCAGAGAGGGAAGGCATTGGCTTTATACAAGGGTATAGGACCCTTACATAGGGAGAATATGTGACTTGTGGCCCCTGGTGATGACGTGACTTTGACTCAGCACCAAGTTGCTGAAGGCAGGCTGGGGCGCACCTGGTTCTAGAATGTGTGTGGTCCTTGGTTTACTAACATAGGGAGACTGAGGGACCTGTGGCCTAGAAGGCTGGCGTCCTCTCTTCATGGATTCAGGCATGCCCTCACGCAGGGTCTCCAGTCATGGGGTCAGTCAGGGTCAAACACTGGCGAATGGGTTCTCAGAGAGGAGACAGGAAGGTATGATTTAAGGTTGCCCGAGGCTCTGGGGAGACAGAATATAGACAGAAGGGCAGCAGACTCTCCTAGGCTCGCTGTGGATTTCCGAGACCATTGATCCCAAGAGGCTACCTGGAACAATATTTGTTGGGCCAAGTGTCCTCTGGGTGAGGTGCAGTCGGTGGAGAAAAACTTCAAGTAGCCTATTCTGATGATGTAGGCATGTGATCTAGTTACTCAGAGGTTGAGGCAGGAGGATGATAAGCTCAAGGCCAGACTGAGAAACTTAGACTCTATCTCAGAATTAAAAATGAAAAGAGGATGGGGGACTTGTGGCTCAGCAGTGAAACATTTCCTTAGAATCCCCCAGTGAGGGGCTGGGGGCGTGACTCAGTGGTAGAGCCCCTGCCTAGAATCCCCCAGTGAGGGGCTGGGGGCGTGGCTCAGTGGTAGAGCCCCTGCCTAGAATCCCCCAGGGAGGGGCTGGGGGCGTGGCTCAGTGGTAGAGCCCCTGCCTAGAATCTCCCAGTGAGGGGCTGGGGTCGTGGCTCAGTGGTAGAGCCCCTGCCTAGAATCCCCCAGTGAGGGGCTGGGGGTGTGGCTCAGTGGTAGAGCCCCTGCCTAGAATCCCCCAGTGAGGGGCCGGGGGCGTGGCTCAGTGGTAGAGCCCCTGCCTAGAATCCCAAGTGAGGGGCTGGGGGTGTGGCTCAGTGGCAGAGCACTTGAGCAACATGCAAAAGACCCTCGGATAAACCCTACTTTACAAAAACAAGCAACTAACTAAAACATCCACTGACTGATGAACATATGACTGAGAGACATTCTGAGGTACCCAAGAATTTCTGCCAAGAGAATTTTATATGGATTTCTAGATTAGATCCCCCACCCCCACCCCGTGTGTGTGTGTGTGTGTGTGTGTGTGTGTGTGTGTGTGTGTTTCTCTCTTATCTCCCTTTCTCTTTCACCCCCCTCCTCTCTTTATTGGCTTTTTGAGACAGGGTTTTTCTGTGTATCCCAGATGACTCCACTCTTGCAACAATCCCCCTGCCTTAGGCTCCTGAGTGTTCGGATTACGAGAGTGAAGTGCCAGCTCTTTTCTTTTCTTTTAGATTTTTTCTTTTGAATGGCGCTTCTCTTCCGGTAGGTGTGGTCCAAACAAGCGAGTCGGTTAACGGAGGCCAGCCTGAACTCTGCCCTGCCTTCTGTGGTGGCCTGGCTCACCAGCTAGCTGTCTTCGGTGGTTGTAAGATGGTTCTTGAAGCATCTTGCAGCCACTCCCAAGCAGCCCCAAAGCGGAGATCACAGCTCTGTCCGTAAATGGCGCAGCGAAGTGGAGCTTGGTGAAGCACACTTGTAACTGCCACACTCAGGAGGCTGGGATAAGATCAGGAGAACCAGGGGTTGGGGATTTAGCTCAGTGGTAGAGCGCTTGCCTAGGAAGCGCAAGGCCCTGGGTTCGGTCCCCAGCTCCGAAAAAAAAAGAACCAAAAAAAAAAAAAAAAAAAATTTAAAAAAAGATCAGGAGAACCAGCCTAGGACATAGAGTGAGACCTTGTGTCATAAAAACCAAATAGAGAAGTAGAGTGTCTGTGCAGCACAGGGAGCCCTGAGTTCCATCCCTAGACCAGAGTAGATCAGGTGTGCTGGCTTCCCACCCTCAGGAGACAGACACAAGATTTTCAACAGTCAAGAGCACTGGCTGCTCTTTTTTTTTTTTTTTTTTTTTTCCGGAGCTGGGGACCGAACCCAGGGCCTTTTGTTTGTTAGGCAAGCGCTCTACCCCTGAGCTAAATCCCCAACCCCCAGAGGCAGGATTTTAATATCTTTTTCTACTGTCTAATGACTTTGAGGCCAGCCTGGGCTATATGGTACCCCATCTCGAACAGAACAGAACAGAAAGG
>NW_022652245.1:0-2359 GCF_011064425.1 Rattus rattus
TGTGTGTGTGTGTGTGTGTGTGTGTGTATGTGTGTGTGTGTGTGATACTTGAATGAGAATTTAGTACGAACAGACAATTCCTGATTTAACTACCACACCTGGACTGCACTCTTTCAAGCCACGAGCCAAAATAAATCTTTCCTAAGCTACTTCATTTCAAGTATTTTGTCACAACAGAAAAGAAACGTGATTAATACAGGAACAGGGCAGTGGCTATAACCATGTTATGTGAAGTTCTTTGGAACTGATTTGTGGGAGGGAGATAGAAGAAAAAGAAGCCACAAGCCAGAGAAGCCTTAGGACACTGTAAGAGCTCGGCGCAGGGGGCCATTCTGTGATAGTTCAGAAGACAAGAACACAGAGAGAAATGGAAACAGCAACGATTGTATTCATGACATTCAGAGGGGAACAAAAACTCTATCAGGATCTGGACTAGAAACTACGGTGTTTCTTTGTGGCAAGGAATCAGTCTGTGTCTTGCAAATCTGAGTGAGGCTGAATTCAAAAGTAAGGAACAAAATTGTTTGACAAGGAAATTTCAATGAAGTACAGCATTCAGTGTGTGGCATGGTTCCTGCTCGCTGCCATTAGTCACGATATGGTGAGGACATGAATGGAAGGATGTTAAAATACGCAGTCTGGTGAGGAGGGGAGTAAGAAGATGGTTGAAACCGTGGGAACAGTAAAGAAGGTTAGTTAGAACTGACTGCAGCTGTCAAAGCGGTTCCTGTGATTAAATAGAAACTTCTTAGTTGGCGCTTGGCGAGCGGGTGTGTAGGTCCGATCTACCCGCCTTGAGCTGCAGTGTAATGATGCAAACTCTTAAATGTCCACTTAAAGGGAAAGCCGTGGGGTTGGGGATTTAGCTCAGCGGTAGAGCGCTTGCCTAGCGAGCGCAAGGCCCTGGGTTCGGTCCCCAGCTCCGGGAAAAAAAAAAAAAAAAGAAAGAAAGAAAAAAAAAAGGGAACGGGTCTTCTTACCTGAGCGAGGGAACTGTACCCCAGTTTCAGCAACAACACCACCCAGAGGACTCCGCGGCCGTGAAAGGAGACCAGGTTATATCCTGAGCCAGCAGCAGAACTTAGTGCCATCCACGTGGTGCTAGAACGGATTCACCGCGTGGAAGTTCCCAGTGGGCCTTGTGTGATGCTGTGGTGGAGAAGCTGGAGTTGCAAGGGAAACCCTAAGATGTGCATTGCTCCTGAAGGACCGCTTCAGGTACCAAGTGGGCCCAGGAGAAGAAAGAGGCCACACATTCCTTAGGCAGCAGAGTTCGAGAGGTGGGCGCTGCCGAAGCCCACAGAGCACAGGTACCGGTGTCAAGAGCCCCAGATGCTGTACGTGGAGCTGCAGGGCTTGGTATCTTCCTCGCTGAGTTTTGACCTTGGTTTTTCTCAGTCTCCGTGAAGGGTGGAAAGGGCAGAAGTCTTAATGAGCACAGCTAACCGTCTGTCTCTACTCCCTGACTGTAGACATGTGACATGTGGCTTCGTGCTCTTGTTGCCCACCCTTGCAGTGATGGGCTGTAGCCCTTCTAGCCACGAATTACAATAAATCCTTACTCCCTCCAGTTACTTCTTCTTGGTATTTGGCCCCAGCGATGAGAATTACAACTCACAGACTCTGTCAGAGTCTCTTCCCCACCTCTGATTCCTCCTGGCTCCTGGCTCGTTTCCTCTAGAATCTACCATTTGCTCTCTGACTCCCCCCACAGCCCTGCCCCGCGACCAGCCAGGGAGTGGCGCTGCTACCTTTGGGTGGCAGATGAAGGAACCACAGTGGAAGAGGTCTGTGGTATCAGTCACAGCTAAGGACTACAACGTCCAAGCTCCCACTCCTCAGAAGTCTCCCGGGAGGACCCTGGTGAGAACAGGTCTCTCTTCAGACTCTGAAGACCAAGTGCAGACCCTAGAGCCTACTGTGGGTCTGGCCCCCTTATCAATCTAATTCTTGCAGCTAGATGTGACACTTTGACCTCTCGATGTGTTCTAATCTTGATCAAACTGGGCGAGTAGAAGACTGGGAACCCCGAGCCAGTTTATAAGACCAGTTTAGAATTCTTGTTGGTTGAGAAATGACATGGAGCTAGAATGTGTGGGGTGTGGGTACAAAAGCAGACATCAGCAGAAGCTTGTGGGTAAATTGCTTCGCGGGGGTCCATCCTTGGCCTGCCCGATCTGTCGAGTCTCGGAACCACGAATGAGATTGTGTGACGGCACAGCCAGCAGCAGACTGCAGGGCATTTGTGCATTCCCAGGGCGAGACGACCCCAGCACAGCCTGGCCCAGTGCTGCAGTAAACATCCCCTGACACTCAGCCTTCACTCCCTTCTGTTTTATTATGGCATGATTCACCTGGG
>NW_022652246.1:0-2356 GCF_011064425.1 Rattus rattus
CGGAGGCCTCCCGCAAAGATGCGTCGAGGTGATTCTCAAGTATCCAAGGTCCAGAGTCCCATGGCTGACTGTGCTAGCCCAGAATCTCAGGGCTGTGGTCAAACCTGCCTTGCTGTGGATGGTGTCCCGCAGCCTTCTTCCTCTCAGCTGGATGGAGAAGCGTCACCTAGGTGCTGGTATCTCAGAAAGAACAACAAAACGCCAGTCTATTCAGGTTGTCTTCCAGCAGACTCTTGTCCTCAGGAATCCCACCCAGGGCTCGTGGGTAAGCCCTCGGCTGGCATCAGGAATGCTAGTCTCGGACAATCGGCCAAAGAAGAAACTGAGCCTGGGCAGTCCAAGGAGAAGACACAGTGCCAGACGCAGACCAGCAAGCAAAGACAGAGCTTGCCTAAGCCCTCTGCACACCTGTGTCTTCAGGAGTCCCAAGAGGAGAGGCTGCAGGCCCTCAGAGCCCGCATCCAAAGCTCAATGGCCAAGAGGCTGCAAGCGAGACAGACAACCATGATCTCCTTCCATACCCAGCACAAGAGCGCAGGTCAACAAGGGGAGCTTGGACCCAGAAGGGCTGATACTGGACCAACTTCCCAGAGTCTTCCTGAGGCTCCTGCCCATCCAGGATCCCAGAAGCATCCCTGCCTGCCCTCGCCAGCAAAAGGCCCAAAAAAGGCGCCAGCTAAGAGACCTGCTCCACTCATGGCCAAGGCACTCAGGGACTACAGCCGTAGGTTCTACACGAACTGAATGGCTGATGCTCTCCACAGTCACAGTACCTGCCACTCCTGGGACTGCGAAGGACTGGGCATACACTCTCTCTCCTGGATGAACTGGCACAGAACACACTGTGGTGGTCAAGCTCCAGACACACTCCACAGCAGCCTTTTCTGGAGTTTTCACTGTGCCTCTGGACAAGATTTTCCAACCTTAAACCTTGTCCCACGTCAAGTTGTAAATCATGCTCCAATGTAAATAAATATCTACCTCCCCCTTTATTCCGTGTGTTGGTGTTTACATATCTTGAGAATGATGGATACAGATTAATGTAGATATTGCATTTCAGTTGGATAAACGGACTCACTGTGTACAGTGAGTTCCACAAAGGTACATTTATGTTATCATACCATCCAATATGTCTTAGAGTCATACTTAGTCATGTATGTAAATACGAGTTGAAATCTCCGTGGAAGACTAGCCCTCAGTTCCCACAATCTAGATGATTTAGTGAATCTGAGAGATATTAAAAGTGAAAACAAAATAAAATAAAGTAAAGCCAGTCTAAATTGAGTGATTTTGTCTGTGTGTTAGTTTGTGTGTGTGTGTGTGTGTGTGTGTGTGTGTGTGTTTGCTTGTGCATGTGTGTGTTTCTGGGTGTGTGTGTGTTTGTCTTCGAGTGTATGATAGAGTTATGAGTATGTTAGTGATATAGCACAAGAGGCATTAAGACACACACAGATAAGAGCAAGAAGAAAGAAGAGATAGAAAGAGACAGAGAGAGATAATATGCATGTCCAGATGAGGAGCAAAGTGGGCCAAAGTTCGCAGAATTTCTCTCCTATTTGGCGAAGTGCACTGGTACATGGACACCTAGCCTTAGTCCATAACTGTGATAGTGCTTGGTCCAAGGTCATATGAACAAAAGCCATGGAGAAAACCAGGTACATGTCTACCTATTTAGAAAAGAAGTATTGAGTAGTCTCACGGAGTTTCAAAAAGGAAACCAACATTGATAGTGAAGAAAAAAGAGATAGATCTAAAGTGGCAGAGAGGCAAACAGAAGGAGATTCAATCAAAATGAAGGGCAATCTCCTGACAACCCAGCAAGTGGAGACACAGATGGCCAATATCAAAATGGAAATGCAAAGGTGTGTCTTGGCTTTTGGTCGTTATACATGTGTGTCCCGCGCTATTGTCTCACCAGCAAGAAAACACGCAGACACCAGGATCCTTCTGCAGCAAAGTGTTTACTGTACAGCTCTCTTGAACAGGGACAGGGGGACCTCAAGCGCTCGCATTATATAGACAGCAGACTGAGGCTATGCTAAATGTCCTTCAGGGATTAGTGGAGCATGAGTTATCTTATTAGCATGGTGCTGCCCCCTCATTAGCAAATCACCGGCCAACTGATTCCAGGTACAAAGCCTGCGCATGCGCAGTTCCGTTGTTCACCACAGGAGGGCACCCTACCTTCTCCCTCTTTTTTGTTTAATAAAATGACTGGTCTAGATCTGGGTGTCATGTCAATCTTGTTATTGCTCATGTCTTAGGTCGATCTTATCCAAACTCGGACTTACCCGTCATAGAGCTACCATATTGCCACCGGGCCCCATGTCTTAGGTTGGTCCAAGCTCGAGGAAAG
>NW_022652247.1:0-2346 GCF_011064425.1 Rattus rattus
TACATAAACAGCCACCAAACTAGATAAGATGGATGAAGCAAAGAAGTGCAGGCTGACAGGAACCGGATGTAGATCTCTTCTGAGAGACACAGCCAGAATACAGCATATACATAGGCGAATGCCAGCAGCAAACCACTGAACTGAGAACGGGACCCCCGTTGAAGGAATCAGAGAAAGAACTGGAAAAGCTTGAAGGGGCTTGAGACCCCATATGTACAACAATGCCAAGCAACCAGAGCTTCCAGGGACTAAGCCACTACCTAAAGACTATACATGGACTGACCCTGGACTCTGACCTCATAGGTAGCAATGAATATCCTAGTAAGAGCACCAGTGGGAGGGGAAGCCCTGGGTCCTGCCAAGACTGAACCCCCAGTGAACGTGATTGTTGGGGGGAGGGCGGTAATGGGGGGAGGATGGGGAGGGGAACACCCATATAGAAGGGGAGGGGGAGGGGTTAGGGGGATGTTGGCCCGGAAACCGGGAAAGGGAATAACAATTGAAATGTAAATAAGAAATACCCAATTTAATAAAGATGGAGAAAAAAAAAGACTAAGTGGGAATTATGTAGGAACATGGATGGCAGACTGGGGAAGCACAGGAACATCTAGTCTAGGGTTTCAAGATAGACTTTCTAGGGAAGAAAGAGAACCCAGAAAGGAGATATAACGGAGTATACTAGCAGGATGCAGTAAAGTGGGGCTTCGAGGGGGCCATCTTCCCGTGTGATCTAGGGGTGTGAGGAGTCCTCAAGGCGTGCACTGTAGTGGCCGGCTAGAGCTTAAGAAAAAGATACCCCCTTCAGCCAAGTGTCCGCTGAGGTGTGCTGGGTAATAACAATCAGATCTCCATGTTGCATGCAGCCCCTACCTTCCTACCCTGAATCTGACAAGGAAAGAAAAGCCTAAGAGTCTAGCACATACCATTTTCTCTGATGCCAAGTCAGTCAAACTGGGAGAGCGCGGTCCTGATACTAAATATGAACCGCCACTGTGTGATGACACACGCCTTAAATCCCAGCACTTGGGAGGAAGAGGCAGGTGGATCTCTGTGAGTTCAAGGCCACACTGGCCTACATAGTGAGTTCCAGGACAGCCAGGACTTCATAGAGAAACACTGTCTCAAAAAAAAAAAATTATCTGATGTTCTTCTGGAGCAACTGGAAATAGAGATCTGCCTGGACTGTCACTGCCCCGCCATCATACTCCTTCGTACCTGTGTCTACTTCATAATTAATCTGACACTGCAGATGCTTAGCTGATGAGTAGGTAGGAGCAGACCTGACCATGAAGCAAGAAGGAGGAAGAGGATTAAATTTAGTTTCCATTGAGTTATAGTGAGAAAAAAATCCACACAGAAAAGTGCCATAAAAGCCCAAAGGGATTTAGAGCAAGGGATGCAGGGAGATGGAAAGTTAAGGGGGGGGCAAGTAAAACAAATTTTGCTTAAAAAAATCATAGTGAGACCTAATAATTTGCATATTACCTTCATTTTAATTTTTAAATAAAAAGAAAAAAAAGAATACTTGTCTTTACATGTAATTTTGGGTTTTCCGGTTGTTAAGATTGCTGAATCTTTCTATGTCTCTGAGGTTTTCTCATCTGGAACTGGGGTTGGCATAGTGCTGAGAATGGTATAAGGAATATAAGGTATGACGCCCCGATGACTGTTCTGAATGACAGAATGACTGAATGACGCGCCTAGACTTCCTTCAGGCCAGACATACCACCCACTCACTGTGCACATTCTGTAGTAACCACCACGCTCATTCATGCTCCGTGTGCGGTCTGCACTGGGCATCACTCCCTGGGCGTGCAGCAACAAGGCCCCTGACTTTAGCTCCCAGTCCTCTCCAGACTGGAGGGTTCCCAGGGCCCACTCTGCGTGGTTCTCTGGAGACACTGGCATGCCCTGTGGGGTTACCACTGTGATTCCCACAAATCACAGAGCACAAGCCAAGTGGCCTTACCTGGACACAAATCCAATCAGGTTCAGGAATGCTGCAGAGCGTGGATCCTTCAAGTCCCTCAGCCTCACCGAGCCAGCTCTGCCAACACCAACCACTACCACTCCAAATTTCCTCTTTGGCTGAAATATCAAAGACCAGTGTGGGGTTTGAAAACGGTCCAGCTATGCGATAGAGTGCGTCAAAACAGGGGGCCAGGCTGGGCTCTGAAGCAAGGGAAGCTGGCAATCCCAGACACACGAGAAACCCCAGAAACCAGGTCTCAGACTCCAGAGAACCAGACCCAAAGCAAACTGGGAAAGGGCTCTGCCCATCAGTCTGTGTTGAAAGCCTTCTGCCCATTTGGCTCTATCTGTAACCACTTTTCCATAGACTTCTGC
>NW_022652248.1:0-2351 GCF_011064425.1 Rattus rattus
GAGGAGGAGGAGGAGGAGGAGGAGGAGGAGGAGGAGGAGGGGAACAAACAACAAAGGAGGAGGGGAAGGAGGGGAAGGAGGGGAAGGAAGAGGAAGAAGAGGAAGAAGAAAGGGGAAAGGAAGGAGAGGAAGGAGATAGGAGAGAAGGAGGTAGAGGAGGAAGAGGAGGAGGGAGAGGAGGAGGAGGAAGAGGAGGAGGAGATATAACAAGTAAAACAATATGCACAGAACATTGAGACTTCTATTACATGAAAAGAATTTGCAGCATATCAAGTCAGAAAGAGTCTGACAATAATAGTGGGCAACTTAATCACTGAACTCTCTCACCTTTGACCTGTCCTATGAACTAAAAGTCAGCAAAGAAATGTCTGAGTTAGCCCATATCTTATCTAGCCGATCTAACAAATATTCTTCAGGAAATTCCATCTACTAGAAATTGACTATATATTATTCTTAGCAGCCCAAGGAAGCTTCTCAAATACACAACATTGCACACCACAAAGCAACCTTGAACAAATAGAAAAGAACCAATTGTATCACATAAGAACACAAAGGACTAAAACCATAGATAGTACTCCAATATCTAAAGTTGAATGACATATTCATGAATGAGTATTGGGTCATTGAACAAATCAGTAGGAAATTTAAAAATTCCTGGAATCAAATGAAACAAAAGTGTCTCTTGCTAAAAACCTTTGGGATACAGCTAAACCATTTCTAAGAAGAAAGTTATAATTATAAATTTTTAGAGTTAAAGAGAGATTTCCAATAAATAAGCTAATGATGCACTTCCATGTGTTAGGGAGAAAAAGAAGTATGAAAAAACTATACCCCCCAAAAAAACCATGGGCCAAATAAACAAGGAAATCAGGACAAAAATTAGTAAAGTAGAAATTATGCACAGGGAAAAAGAGTAAGACTAAAATTAAAAGTATCAATCTATGGCATTAACCCTTAAGCTAAAAAATACTTTCCCTGTAGAAAAATATTCCTGAGCTTTGGTACAAATGAGGCTTATGACTACAGGTCTTATCTTATTTATATAAAAACTTTTAGGGGGTTGGGGATTTAGCTCAGTGGTAGAGCGCTTGCCTAGCAAGCGCAAGGCCCTGGGTTCGGTCCCCAGCTCCAAAAAAAAAAAAAAAAAAAAAAAAACCTTTTAGAGAGATCTCTAGTAAAATAATAACCCCTTTTATTATTTGATTTAAATTTAATACATGCTTTTCTCAAACTTGTAATTGAAATTTAAAACTGAAAAAGATAGAATTCAAAGGGGCAGGTGTTTGTTTATTTTTTCCAAAAAAGATAAACAAGTTTGACAAATAACAAATAGAAAAAATAGTAAGGTGTGGCAGATAACAGTATAGAAATTAAAAGGAGCATCTCTACAGACTCCAATAAAATCCTGAAGGTCATTAAGGGGTATTTTAAATTTTATATTTAAAAAAACTAAAAAAATCTTGGGGAAATGGATAAATTTCTAGATTTATGTAACTGACCAAAATTCAAGCAAGTAGATATAACGAATCAAAGGACATATAAAAAGGAACAGCCTTCAAGCAGTAATAAAATCTGCCCACAAAACAGAGCCAGGACTTACTGAATTCTACCAGACCCTCCTGAAGAAAAACTATTATCAATAAACTTGAAGCTGTTCCACAAAATTGAAAGAGAAGGCTCCACACAGCCACATGCATTTCACAAAGCCATTATTGCAAGGATACAAAAACAGGGTAAGGGCACAGCATGGAAAAAAATAGACCAATATTTTTGAGAGAGGTAGATGCAATGTGATTTATATATAACAAATATAATGTAAATTATATATGTGTGTGTATATGTCACAGACACAACATAAATAGACAAGGGTAAAAATTACATTGCCATCCTGTAACAGAGTCAGAAAAGGACTTCGACAAAGCTCACTATCCTTTCAAGGTAATAGTATTGAGGAAATCAAAAATAGATGGGAGATATCTCAACATAATGCAGGTTATACACAGCAGCTCTACGGTCAACATTGTGCCAAGTGGGTAAAACTGAGAACATGTGAAATCACAATGGATATGCTGATGCCACACCTTACACTGTTCTTACTCAACGCAGAGCTCCAAGTCCTATCTAGAGCAAGCAGATAAGAGCACAAAAAAGGTTGGGGATTTAGCTCAGTGGTAGAGCGCTTGCCTAGCAAGTGCAAGGCCCTGGGTTCGGTCCCTAGCTCCGAAAAAAAAAAAAAAAAAAAAGAGCACAAAAAAACTGACGCACACAGGAAAGGAATATTCCTATTTGAGGATAACATGGTTCTATGCTTAAAGACCCTAATACTCCACCAGAAAAACTCTTAGAACTAA
>NW_022652249.1:0-2107 GCF_011064425.1 Rattus rattus
GGCTTCATTGTCTCAAACTGAAACCAGGGCTGTTCTAAATTGGGTATCTTGTGTCCTCAGAGGTTCGTGTGACACACGTCTGCAACCTCCTAGGAATCAAGGACACAGATTTCCCCAAATGACTCGGTAGGCCAGTCAGCTGTGGACCACACTCCTTTGTAAATAACATCAATAATCTTCCTCAACACACCTCCATCCATTCCCTGTTTGTTCGTTCATTCATTCATTCATTCATTCATTCACTTACAGCATTTATGGAATCTCTCCCAGTGTATGTATGTGTGTGCTTGATATCACAATGACTATTTGTACATAAAATCTTTACTTTTAAATGCCACCGATATGGTTAGCCGGATACATATGTCAAATATATTCATAGAACAAGAAGATTACTGTTCTCCCAAGATCACATTGTACCTCTCATGTCATCTATCCCACCTCTAGAAAGCAGTGGATTTCCCTCTACTTGCCCATCCTACACTCCTGGTCCCTCCAATGGTCCATGGCTGATTATCTTTGCCTTCTTGCTTGATCCTACCTGGCATCAACTAGCTAGCCAGGAGTCTGCCACCCATAGCTACACTCCCGGCTGCTGAAGTAGGTGTCCCACCGTCTTCATGCCCTACTGAAGCCCCTTCTCAGGACTTCATGGGTCCTCTCACCCTTCCAGGCAGTCCTACTGTGTGTACGGGCAGCAGGCGGGCTCCACACACTGCCGGAATCTCGGTGTGCAGTACTGAGCATCACCAGCAGGGGGCATTCGTGCATCAGGCCTGGCTTCTCACCCAGGGCCTGAGCAGGGCCCGGGCAGGCTTGGATGGGCCTTATGGTTTAAATGAATGTAACTGGCATTAGAGTGGGCCTCTTGTACTCAAATTCTAGAAAATCCTTCCCAGTCCAGGGGAGAAAATTGCACTATGTGTCTCTACAAGGCTCAACAAGCATGACCAGCTAGGGACACAGCCATTCATTAGAAGTGACAACAGCTTCAGTATCTTGAAAGACAGTGAATCCCGGGCAGTTTGAAAGCAAGTGCTTTTCTGTCACTTGGTGGAGGGTAACGATGACCTGTGTGCTGTGGTCACGCCAGACTGTGAACACTAGACAGTGCCATGGAGCGATACTGAACCTGCTTCAGCTCTGCCTGCTCTCTTTCAGGGAGAGGGAAAGGCCAGGGTACAGGGTCACAGGCTAGTTCAAAAGATGTACCTCCTTGGGGCCTGGAGATATCTGATCCCTTTCCTGGGCAGACTGGGGCTTCTGCAAGCCATTTGTGACATTCCCCTAGCCTCGGATGAGAGATGGGACCGAAGCCATGCCCACATCGCCTGCCTCTGGGAGGGGGCATGGAGGCATTAGAGGGAGCTAGAAGGGAGCTTGCCTGGCCCCTCCTACTCGAGTCTGGGTGCAGCTGTAGTCTTTGAACGCCTGCCTAGGCCTGTCAGAAGCCAAGACTGGTGTGATGGGGGCTCTACCTCCATCTATGAGGGCAGAGGAGGAGGGAGCCAGAGTCCAAGGGTGGGAGGTTTGGAGTCAGGCACTTACTCTGTGCTGCACCCCTGTTAGGGCTCTGTGCCAGGCTGCCCTGATGCCCTGAATCCTTATGGCCAGGGCTTCAGGGCAGGGAATACAATGAAGTGATGAGATTTGGTGGACCTAGCATATTTGTGGAAAGCAGCAAGAGTAAGAGGGGGCACGTGACCAGATTCGCCTCATGGAGGCAGAGGGCTGGGAGGGAGCTTCAGGATGGCATGCATAGCTAGGGGCTAGAATAGCTGCGTCGTTTCCCTCCTCGAACCCTGGAGTTGGGGTGCAGAACGCTCCCAGAGCAGAGTTTCTGTGTGTGCCTGTGTGCATCCTCCTTGGATGAGTCAGTGTCTCTCTGGGATTGCCTTGCCTTTGGAGACACAAATCGGTGTGCGCCTGTGTCTGATATGCCGCTGGCTGTGCATCCGTGTACGAGAGTGCATGCGTACACCTGTGCTCAGTGTGTGACCTTGGTAACCGCTGGCTCTGCTGGTGTTGGCTTTCAGCCACATAGGGTTTCCTTGATGAGCCTTTAGGAACCTAGACTGGGGACAGAGGTGGCTGGAGCAGTGGGCATGAG
>NW_022652250.1:0-2284 GCF_011064425.1 Rattus rattus
AGATAGGTGCTTGACATCTCATGCTGAATTTTGGATTTTATGGTTGAGAGGGGAAGATGTCCATCATGGGACAGAAATTGTAGGATACCTGGAAGGTATGATTGATCAGACACAGGTTCAGATCACAAGTAGAGTCATAGAGTCAGGACATATTGGCCAATGTGTGTGTGTGTGTGTGTGCTGAAAACTGCCTAAGCTTTCATTGTGCCTTCCAAACCTCCCACCTGAGTGCAATTTTTCCGACTACTCTAATGGGGTTAGAGATATAGTTCAGTGGTAATGTCCTTGCCTAGCATGTGTAGGGCCTGGAGTTCCCTGCCTACTACTTCAAAACTAGACAACAAACACACAAATCTTTCTAATAAAAAAACGTAATGAAGTAGACATCATAAAGGAAAATATGCAGCCACTATGTACAATTCAGCCTAGCCATTACAATGCATTACTGAGCTAGGACAGGTCAATGATTTTTTGATCATTAAATTTTTTGTTTTTTGTCCCAAGTCCCCCTCTCAATGTTATTTGAACCCCCCCTTTTCCTGACAAGGGGCTCTATACCCCTAGACATCCCCCTTCCCTGTGGCATCAAATCTGTTGAGAATTTGACACATCACCTCTCATTGAGACCAAATTGGGCCACATTTCCTGGGCCAGTAGCAACTCTAATAAAGTTCAGATAAGCTTTCATCATTCCTTAGAGGCAAAAGAGAAAGTCCCTGGAGAAACCAACCACTAAGCAGGCCTACCTGGGGGCTGGAGTGTTGGCTCAGTGTTGAAGAACACTGAGAGGGAGGGAGAGCTAAACCTTCAGAGAGGCAGACACTCCTGGGAAACCAGAGGAGACTGCACTCTGCAAACACATCTTGGAAGCCCGAGGAAAACACCAAATGCCATCTGGAACCCTGGTGCACTGAAGCTCCCGGAAACGGAGGTGCAGGACTTCTTGGTTGCTGCCGCTGCAGAGAGTTCGTGGGCAGCACCCCGAGGGCAAGCTTGAGCCTCGGGACCACAGGTAAGACCAACTTTTCTGCTGCAAGAGTCCTGCCTGGTGAACTCAGGACACACAGCGGCAGAATTCCTCTAGGACCGGGCACGTCCTGTGTTTACCTGGAGTCCCACACCCTCGGATCCTGGCCCACAGCAGCTCTCTGCTCCCAGACCCCATGGGAGAGAGACCTCACCGCCTGGTCAGGTGGGCACTCCTGAGGCTGCAGAGCAGAAGAGACCACCAACACTGCCCACCCCTGTCCCACATCCCTGGCCCAAGAGGAAACTGTATAAGGCCTCTGGGTTCCCGTGGGGGAGGGCCCAGGAGCCGCAGGACCCCTGCGCCTGAGACACCGCCGGAACCTGAAGGAAACAGACCGGATAAACAGTTCTCTGCAACCAAATCCCGTGGGAGGGAGAGCTAAACCTTCAGAGAGGCAGACACGCCTGGGAAACCAGAAGAGACTGCACTCTGCACACACATCTCAGACGCCAGAGGAAAACACCAAACGCCATCTGGAACCCTGGTGCACTGAAGCTCCCGGAAACGGTGGCGCAGATCTTCCTGGTTGCTGCTGCCGCAGAGAGCTCGTGGGCAGCACCCCGAGAGCGAACTTGAGCCTCGGGACCACAGGTAAGACCAACTTTTCTGCTGCAAGTGACCTGCCTGGTGAACTCAAGACACAGGCCCACAGGAACAGCTGAAGACCTGTAGAGAGGAAAAACTACACGCCCGAAAGCAGAACACTCTGTCCCCATAACTGGCTGAAAGAAAAGAGGAAAACAGGTCTACAGCACTCCTGACACACAGGCTTATAGGACAGTCTAGCCACTGTCAGAAATAGCAGAACAAAGCAACACTAGAGATAATCTGATGGCGAGAGGCAAGCGCAGGAACCCAAGCAACAGAAACCAAGACTTCATGGCACCATCGGAACCCAATTCTCCTATCAAAACGAACATGGAATATCCAAACACACCAGAAAAGCAAGATCTAGTTTCAAAATCATATTTGATCATGATGCTGGAGGACTTCAAGAAAGACGTGAAGAACTCCCTTAGAGAAACACAGGAAAACATTAATAAACAAGTAGAAGCCCATAGAGAGGAGACACAAAAATCCCTGAAAGAATTCCAGGAAAACACAATCAAACAGTTGAAGGAATTAAAAATGGAAATAGAAGCAATCAAGAAAGAACACGTGGAAACAACCCTGGATATAGAAAACCAAAAGAAGAGACAAGGAGCTGTAGATACAAGCTTCACCAACAGAATACAAGAGATGGAAGAGAGAATC
>NW_022652251.1:0-2324 GCF_011064425.1 Rattus rattus
TTAGACAGAACAATTTGCAAATTCATCTGGAATAACAAAAAACCCAGGATAGCTAAAACTATCCTCAACAATAAAAGGACTTCAGGGGGAATCACTATCCCTGAACTCAAGCAGTATTACAGAGCAATAGTGATAAAAACTGCATGGTATTGGTACAGAGACAGACAGATAGACCAATGGAACAGAATTGAAGACCCAGAAATGAACCCACACACCTATGGGCACTTGATTTTTGACAAAGGAGCCAAAACCATCAAATGGAAAAAATAGCATTTTCAGCAAATGGTGCTGGTTCAACTGGAGGTCAGCATGTAGAAGAATGCAGATCGATCCAAGCTTATCACCCTGTACAAAGCTTAAGTCCAAGTGGATCAAGGACCTCCACATCAAACCAGACACACTCAAACTAATATAAGAAAAAGTGGGGAAGCAGGGAATAGCGAGGCAAAGGTTAAAACAGACACAGAAGGAACACCCATTCAGGACATGTCCCACATGTGGCCCATACATATACAGCCACCCAATTAGACAAGATTGATGAAGCAAAGAAGTGCAGGCCAACAGGAACCGGATGTAGATCCCTCCTGAGAGACACAGCAAGAATACAGCAAATACATAGGCGAATGCCAGCAGCAAACCACTGAACTGAGAACGGGACCCCCGTTGATGGAATCAGAGAAAGGACTGAAAGAGCTGGAAGGTGTTCGAGACCCCATATGAAGAACAACAATGCCAACCAACCAGAGCTTTCAGGGACTAAGCCACTACCCAAAGACTATTCGTGGACTGACCCTGGGCTCCAACCTCATAGGTAGCAATGAATGGCTTAGTAAGAGCTACAGTGGAAGGGGAAGCCTTTGGTTCTGCCAAGACTGAATCCCGAGTGAACATAATTTTTGGGGGGAGGGCGGTAATGGGGGGAGGATGGAGAGCGGAACACCCATATAGAAGGGGAGGGGGAGGGGTTAGGGGGAGGTTGGCCCGGAAACCGGGAAATGGAATAAGCATTCGAAATGTAAATAAGAAATACTCAAGTTAATAAAAAAAAAAGTAAAAAAAAAAAAAAAAAGAAACCTTACTAAAGCTCAAAGCACACACTGCACCTCACACAATAATAGCAGGAGATTTCAACACCCCACTCTCATCAATGGACAGATCATGGAAACAGAAATTAAACAGAGACAGAGACAGACTAAGAGAAGTCATGAACCAAAGGGACTTAACGATATTTATAGAACATTCTATCCTGAAAGAAAAGGATATACCTTCTTCTCCCAACCTCATGGTACTTTCTCCAAAATTGACCATATAAATGGTCATAAAACAGGCCTCAACAGATACAGTAAGATAGAAATAATCCCATGCATCCATTTCTTGCAGATTTTCAAGTTTTGTTGAATATAGGCTTTTATAGTAGGATCTGATGATATTTTGAATTTCCTCTGATTCTTTAGTTATGTCTCCCTTTTCCTTTCTGATTTTGTTAATTTGGACAAACTCTCTGTGTCCTCTCATTAGTCTCGCTAAGGGTTAGTCTATCTTGTTGATTTTCTCAAAGAACCACCTCTTGGTTCTGTTGCTTCTTTGTATAGTCCTTTTTGTTTCTACTTGGTTGATTTCAGCTCTGAGTTTGATTATATCCTTCTACTCTTCCTGGGTGTATTTGCTTCTTTTTGTTCTAGAGCTTATAGGTGTGCTGTCAAGCTGGTGATATATGCTCTCTCCTGTTTCTTTCTGCCAGCACTCAGAGGTATGAGTTTTCCCATTAGCACAGCTTTCATTGAGTCCCATAAGTTTTGGTATGTTGTACCTTAATTTTCATTAAATTCTAAGAAGTGTTTAGTTTCTTTCTTTATTTCTTCCTTGACCCAGTTATCATTGAGTAGAGCGTTGTTCAGCTTCCATATATATGTGGGCATCCTTCCCTTATTGTTGTTGAGTTTTGCTGGATACAGTAATCTGGGCTGGCTTTTGTGTTCTCTTAGGGTCTGTATGACATCTGTCCAGGATCTTCTGGCTTTCCATAGTCTCTGGCGTGGTCTGGTGTAATTCTGATAGGTCTACCTTTATATGTTACTTTACATTTTTCCCTTTCTGCTTTTAATATTCTTTTTTTATATATATATTTTTTTATTATTATTAACTTGAGTATTTCTTATATACATTTCGAGTGTTATTCCCTTTCCCGGTTTCCGGGCAAACATCCCCCTCCTCCCTCCCCTTCCTTTTGGGTGTTCCCCTCCCAACCCTCCCCCCCTTGCTTCCCTCTCCCCAACAGTCTAGTTCACTGGGGATTCAGTCTTAGCAGGACCCAGGGCTTCCCC
>NW_022652252.1:0-2337 GCF_011064425.1 Rattus rattus
TTTTTTTTTTTTTTTTTTTTTTTTTTTTTTTTTGGTTCTTTTTTTTTCCGGAGCTGGGGACCAAACCCAGGGCCTTGCGCTTGCTAGGCAAGTGCTCTACCACTGAGCTAAATTCCCAACCCCATTTGTTTCATTTTTTAAGTATGACATGTTTCCAGTACTTCCTAACATCTCTCTAAATTACTCCTGACATGTCAGTACATGTTTTTGTGAGGTGTCAATCTCAGCATTGATGACTGTAAAATCAAAATATCGATCAACTCTGAAAGGCATTGAACATGCTGTATTCATTTGGTACCAAATATTCATCCCAGATGTAAATCTTTATGCAAAACCAAGCACATCTATCTCATTACTATGCAAATTTCTTTAATCAGTTTGGGTTTTTTTTTTTTTTTTACAAAAAAAAGTATTCATTTATTTTGTGTATGGATGTCGCTGCATGTTGCTTTCAAAATAAAATTGCTATCTTTCAGTTTTACCAAATGAAGTTTCAGGAGCCAGACGCTGGGGTGCAAGCCTGCCAGCAGAGAGGCAGAGAAAGCGCCCAGCTGACCTTTCTCCACAGATGACGCCAAAAGGAAGTTCTCCACCACACTGGTTAAAAACCCTCAAACGAACGTCCCTTACTTCCTGTGCGTCTCTCTATCCATCCTCCTGACTTCCTCTCACTCTCTAGGTTTTTTTTCCTATGTTCACTTCCTGTCAACTGGTTGCCCTGCCTCTTGACCTGTGGTTGACTTTATTTAATTTGTTTACAATAAACAGGAAGCTCTTGGGTTAAAGATGTGTGGGCTGAGCCCATCACAACCTGAGAGGTTTTTCCAGTGTACAATCCTGGGTTCACAGTGATCAAATATCCTGCAGCAGGTGCACGTGTGCCATGGCGTGTGCAGAAAAGGACAGGACAATTGTGGGACTGAGTTTTCTTCCACAGTGCAAGATCTGGGCATGGGACTCTGGTTGCAACGTTTGGCAGTAAGTCTCTTGCCTGCTGAGCCATCTTGATGGCCTGGCTTTCGTTTAATAAATAAACGGGAAAACTGAGCCAGATCTGTGGCTCAGAGGGTGAACGTGCCTGCCGTGCAAATCCAGCAACGTGAGCTTGGTCTCCAGAACCCAGGGCAGAAGGAGAGAACTGACTCCCAAAACCTGTCTTCAGACTGCCACATGGATGCAGTAGCAATAATGCATTTGCACTCATGCACCACGAACACACAATATAAAGTAAAATGTTTTAGAAAATATAAATAGTAGAACCATGTGTGTACAAAAGAATGGCTTTTAAATAAATTTCTTTATGATTTGCTACCAGTAAGTTCTTTCTTTCTGACTTTCTTTCCTTCCTTCTTCCTTCCTTCCTTCCTTTCTTTGAGACAAGGGTTTCTCTTTGCAAACCTGTCTGTCCTGGAACTCACTCTGTAGACCAAGCTGGCCTCGAACTCACAAGATCCTCCTGCTTCTGCCTCCCAGGCTGCAGTTGAAGGTGTGCGCCCACCTCCCAGGCTGCAGTTGAAGGTGTGCGCCCACCTCCCAGGCTGCAGTTGAAGGTGCGTGCCCACCTCCCAGGTGCTGGAGTTGAAGGTGCGTGCCCACCTCCCAGGCTGCAGTTGAAGGTGTGCGCCCACCTCCCAGGCTGCAGTTGAAGGTGTGCCCCCACCTCCCAGGTAAGGCTTGATTTAGACACACATCTCACATATGGATTTGTGCTGCTTAGTTTTATGTCAACTTGATACAAGTTAGGAGTCATTTGGGAAGAGGACACCTCGATTTAAAGAATGCCCTCACCAGATTGTCTGTGTGCAAGCCTGTGCGGCAGCTTCTTGATTGATGATCGATATGGGAGTGTCCAGCCCGTTGTCGGTGACAGCATCCCTGGGACAGCGGTCCTGGGTGCTATAAGGAAGCAGGGTTAGCAAGTCATGAGAAGCAGAGAAGCAGCACCCATCCATGACCCCTGAGCTGTCTGAGTCCCTGTTGTATCACTGTCTGTCCACAGTGACAGAACATTCCCTGAATGAAGAAGTGAAATAAACCCTTTCCAGTCCAAGTTGTTTATGGCTAGGATGGCTCATCGCAGTACTAGGAACCTAATAAAGGCACCTGTGTGTCTGGAACCATATGAAGTTTTCTTAGACTAAAAGGACTTTCAAATGGAAAGTTTCAGAAGCCCCATCTGTTGGCATTTAGTCTAGACTTCACCCCACAGTTACCTGGCAACAGCCAGGTGTGCCTGACTCACTGTAAAGGGAGCTGCTTGCCCCTCTCTCATTTGCCTTCTTGCTCCCCTCTTGCTTCTTTTTTTTTTCTTTTTTTTTCTTTCTCTCTTCCCCCCCC
>NW_022652253.1:0-2343 GCF_011064425.1 Rattus rattus
GTGTGTGTGTGTGTGTGTGTGTGTGTGTGTGTGTGTGTGTGTGAGAGAGAGAGAGAGAGAGAGAGAGAGAGAGAGAGAGAGCGCGCTTATGTGTGTTGTTTATATATAGATACATAATATCTTCTTCTCTTGTATACAAATCTAATAGTGTTTGTCCTCTTTTTTTTTGTTGGATATGAAACACATCCATGTTTTTTCCATATTGTGTTAATCTCCTGATGTATCAAACTATTTAAGTCTCAATTTCAGCCCTTTGCAAACCTTTTAAAAATTTTACTTCAGTTTTTGAGATTATAAAATGGTTCATGCCTTCCTCTCCTCCCTCCAAACCCTCACATGTTACCCCCACTTCAAATTCATGATCTCCTTTCTTTGTTGTTGTTGTTGGTGGTGGTGATGTATATGTCTATGTATTGCTTTCTTTGTGCGTGTTTTTCTGAATAAATAAATACCAGCTCCTCAATCTGTATATTGTCACTTGTATACATGTTTTCAGGGCTGACAACTTGTTGGACAACTGATTGGTGTGCTGTAATTCTTTAAGGTTGAGACCACTGGAGCGTTTTTCCTTCCATGCTAGCATATCTATTTGTCAACTGCTATTAATTGCTACTTGTATTAATCCTAATTTTATTTTGGCAGACACTTTGATTAAAATGCTTTTCCTTAATAGGCTCTTAAAAATCCCTGAACATTTTACTGTTTGGGTGGATGTTCTGTATTACAAAATGTCAATGACTTATGATTATAACATGTGGTTATTGGATGAGAATTTTTTTGACAAATATTTCTAAATGTCATATGATACAGGGGTATATCACTTTTATGTTTTGTAGTAATCCCTCTGCCATTTTTTGTGGCTTACCAGTTATTGGGTAGATTGTCTTAATGGGGATAGGATTGGGAACATGATAGTAGGATAAGGGATTTTTTTATACTTACATAAGAATTTGAGACTTGGTTCTTTGAATTGAACTTGGAAATATATATATATATATATATATATATATATATATATATATATATATATTTTCCAATGACACTGTTGGAAATTACTGAAGCCCTAACATTTTATAAAGCTTTGTAAAAGTGAAATAATTGAGAACCTAGTCTTTCTCATTCATTATCTATAAGCATGATGTCAGGGCCTGAGATTTTTATTGCAAATTTTGTTACTTTATGTACTTCTTGTTACTTGCTCCCCTGTTTTAATCACCCAGTTATAAGTCTGTTGATTATCACTTTATTTTTCTTACCACTTTAGGATGAGGATCCCTTTTTCTTTTTGATTAGTGAAATTAGAATGAGTCATAAGGAAGAGTTAGTTAAACATAGGATCCTGAAAGGGTAGAAACTTCCATGTCTAATTTTTTTTTTTAAACTAGGGCTGTTTTGAAGCATATGTCAAGTCCTGCATGGCTGCTGTGAGAGGGGCAACATCACATAGTTCCCCTAGCAGGTCATGGGCCTCCCTGAGTATTGATGGTTGCTAAGTATACGGCTTGTTTGTACAATAATGTACATAATTTACTTTATGTTCCTCCTTTGGGAAATATTTTCTCTGCCAAGGTTATCTGGGAATGTTCTCCCTGGCAAGGTTATTGATTTCATGATAATTAGAAGCAATATGAGTTGGGGAGGCAGAGGTGTGTTTATGTCCTTGGCAAAATGGTAAATGCTGTGACTTTTAGAACAGCCCTTAAGGCTGTGGGAAAGAACTCTGAAAACATGAGTTCAAAAATATATAGACTGAATTTTTCATCTATGCAAAATATAAGGATGTAATATGAAATATATGAGGTGCTTCATGGATCTAAAAGAACAGAGGCAGCTGCAACTATGAGCCAACTTGTCAGAAAGATATTAAGGAGACAAGGAGATTTGGAGACTAGTAATTGCAGGGCAAGATTCCACTAATAAGCTAGCTTATTGTCTGTGCTTACCAAGGTAGGCAAATCTCTGTATTCAATGCTATGTTAAAAAGTGGATATTTGCTGTCTTTAGTAAGAATCAAGGGGCTAACATCATAAAATTCATGGGGGCCTGGTTGCTCCACAAGTATATGCCCACATATACTTGGAAATTGAACAATGCTCTACTCAATGATAACCTGGTCAAGGAAGAAATAAAGAAAGAAATTAAAGACTTTCTAGAATTTAATGAAAATGAAGGTACAACATACCCAAACTTATGGGACACAATGAAAGCTGTGCTAAGAGGAAAACTCATAGCGCTGAGTGCCTGCAGAAAGAAACAGGAAAGAGCATATGTCAGCAGCTTGACAGCACACCTAAAAGCTCTAGAACAAAAAGAAGCAAATACACCCAGGAGGAGTAGAAGGCA
>NW_022652254.1:0-2339 GCF_011064425.1 Rattus rattus
AGCGAGTGACACATCTTTCTTTTTGTCAGTGGAATTTGTAAGAGTTGACCAAACTATCACTCCCTTGTCGGGATTGTCTTTTTTATTTACTGCAACCAGCTCAAACTTAGCAGATACGGACTTTTTATCCTTGTGAATTAAATCAAATACAAAACAAGCATCTCCAACATCAATCTCCTCTTTATTTCCTGTGAAGTTACTATTGTCTGATGCGCTGGATATATTTCCAACGGCATTTTTAGTATCAAAGCCACTAAATAAACTACCTACGCAAGGTCCGGGTTTAATGGACGGGTTTCCAAACCTTACTTCAGTTACAGGTTCTAAATCAATATGTACACCACTAGTTGCATAGTGGTAGGCCCAACCTAATCCTCCTGATGCGGCAATAAAAGTGGCCATTCCCGCCACTTCTTTAACGGACATAAACGTAATAAATAATGAAAAGCTCTCTTAATCGCAACCACTTATCCTGGACCCAACAAATATTCCATAAATAAGAAAATATGCAACTCATCCTTTTATTTTTTCCTCATGACAGCATTGCCAGCAACTTCTAAGATAAATTAATTTTTGTCTATCCGAAACAGATACCTACTATCTTCACATGTCAATAATTTCCAAATCCACAATTGCAAAATGCTGCGGTGGAATTGCTGCGATAACCGGTACCTCTGCAGGAACTGCCTCCATGTCTAACGGTAGTAAGGCTCCTGGTGAAGTATTGCCTGCCCTAAATAATGTCTCCACAAATATTGATCTGCCTACTTTAAAAGAAGAGTGAATAACACCCAAAGAAAAACCCAAACAGCCACAACAAGATTCCAGTCAACAAAACGCACAACAACCTCCATCTTCACAAGGAGACAATGGCGCACAAGGACAGCAAGGACAACCTGATAGCGGTGATTCTCAAAGCGAGCCACAGCCCCCAAAAGAACCTACAGAACCAACACAGGAATCACAAACAGAACAAACAAATCCAACATCAACCGCAGATACTGGAAAAGAAGATCCTCCTACCGACCCACAAACAAGTCAAGGCCCTGAACAAACATCAACAGATCTACAATCACAATCAAGCACATTAAATGGGTCTCCCGATGGAACCTTAAATCTATGCCAACAGTTGATATATAGCGTTTTTGCAATAGAAAATACAGATTTCAGCAATGGATTAAATGTAGCCAACGGCACTATATTCAGTGCCAATATAAATTCTCTGGAGGAAATTTTTAAAGTAGTAGGCCAACACAAAGACAATCCAGATCAGATAAATTGTATGAACTCGGTTGATACATCTTCAGATTCCTAAATCTCTCCATCCATAGTGAACGGAATTTCCAAATCCACAGTTGCAAAATGCTGCGGCGGAATAGCTGCAGTAACCGGTACCTCCGCAGGCACGGCATCTTTAACGAATGGTAGTAAAGAACCTGGAGAAATGTTGCCAGTACTAAATGATATATACACAAGAGTTGATCTTCCTTCCCTAAAAGAAGAATGAATAATCCCCAAAGAGAAACCACAACAACAGCAACAATCACCTTCACAAGGAAGTCCAAGTGGAGAACAGGGAACTACAGGACAACCAGAAGGTTCTTCTCAAGCTCAGAGTATAGATTCTCAAGAATCAACACCTAAAGGTCCACAAGAACAACAGGATCCACCATCTGCTCCAGATTCAGGACCAGAAGAACCCCCTGCTGCACCACCAGAAAGTCCAGATCCTGCCAAGGAAACATCAGATCCACCATCGGGAACATTAAGTGGTACTCCCGATGGAACCCTGAACCTATGTCAGCAACTGATTCATAGTGCAGAATCCTTGGGAAATAGGGCTATTGATGATAAACTAAGACCTATAGAGGGTTCACGGCTAAATATGGATTTAACAAGTCTTTTGGAAATTATTGAGATCGTGCAAAAACACCAAGGAGATATAACAAAAATAGACTGTTCAGAAAACGAAGGGGGAACAGTGTAACTGAGCTTATTCTGGTTCTTTCTTTTTTTTATTGGGAGGCGTGTATCCTTGGTCTCGATAATATTCCTTTAAATAGATATGAACTTCTCTACCTAAAAGATTCACAGATCGAATAACCGCCTTGTAGGCAATCAATACACTAGGTGAAACCGGAACATCCAAAAGCCTTTTAATCCTAAAGTTTTCATTCGTTCATCGAATAAATTCATTACAGTCCTTTAATACTTGAATAACCCATGAAATAGGATTTTCATGATGAGCCAGTTCTATATCTTTTCTTTTGTTTCTGTTATCTCTTGAGTCCATAATCTTTCTGGGTCGGAACAACTACTTATTGTTAGATAGGGATAAA
>NW_022652255.1:0-2331 GCF_011064425.1 Rattus rattus
TCCAGTCCTTTCTCTGATTCCTTCAACGGGGGTCCCGATCTCAGTTCAGTGGTTTGCTGCTGGCATTCGCCGCTGTATTTGCTGTATTCTGGCTGTGTCTCTCAGGAGAGATCTACATCTGGCTCCTGTCGGTCTGCACTTCTTTGCTTCATCCATCTTGTCTAATTGGGTGGCTGTATATGTATGGGCCACATGTGGGACAAGCTCTGAATGGGTGTTCCTTCAGCCTCTGTTTTAATCTTTGCCTCTCTATTCCCTGCCAAGGGTATTCTTGTTCCCCTTTTAAAGAAGGAGTGAACAGCCACTTCTATAATTGGATGGGATGAGCCTGATCCACCTCACCCAAGATAAGCAGGAAAAACAAAAACAAAAACAAACAAACTAAAACCATTCAAACGCCACACAAACAGCCTGAAGCGGCAGCTTATTAGGAGATGACAACAGTTATCAAAGACGGGTGGTATTATTTGAGGACAAGGACTTGAAACCCACAGGGCTGAGTACCCCCAAGCGTCAGAGAGGAATGACAACCACAGACAGCCGACAAACTCCAAGCGTCCTCAGGGCTGAAAGGTACAAGCCGCATGTAGGTCCTGGAACTCTTAATGTCTACGAGAATGCAAAGAGCCATTCGCCCTGACATCAATGAGAACGGACAGACGTGTTTTTGTGGTAGAACAGAAATGAGCTCCATCCGTGTTTGCGCACATTTTCCTTTAAAACCCCTTTCCTCAGGATTAGGTATTGTATTTCTCACGACTTGTCCTAAGGACCTAGATAAGGTAATTGAAATCAATAGTTGAGAAATGATACCAACCAGTTATGTCCTGCAGATGATTGCGGCAACAAAGCAGGGACAAGTCCATCACAGGAAAAGCTCTATTTGTGACCATGTGAGAAGAAAACCTCCAGCTAGAAGAGGCATATTAAGGAGCAAACACAACCATTTGCAAGGCAAGGCATGAACCAGAGTAACAACCCATCATTCCGGGTATATCTAGATGTGAAAAAAAAAAAATCCATTTGAATCAAATATAAGTTACTTGGCTTACTGGTGGATTCGTAACAGGGCTATATAAAATAATAGTATTTTCTCGGTTTCAAACCACATTTTTGCAAGTTAATATGCTATATACAGAGTTTGCATGTGAATTATACAATTCCATCCTGAGATGACACAGTAGGACATTCAGTTTCCTCATAGATGGTATTTTTACCAGTAATTGCCTGCTTTGCCTGAAGGCCTTTCTGTGGCTTCCAGACCCAGTCAGTCCGCCATGAGGCAGATCAAACATAACTCATCATCCAGGTGCTACAGGGAACTCTCTCAACAACCAAATCACAGCATACCTGGCTGTGTAACTAGCGCAGGGTCTGTCTTGCTGGATTGATTGCCCTTGGTATTTGTTTTGCACTGTATTTTGTTATGCATTGTTTTGCATAGTGTTGGTTTGCTTTAGACCCTAGAGATCGTGCTCTAGTGATCCACAGTGGTGCCTTGCTTGGTGCTAATGCTTCACAATCCTCCTTGCTTTCTTGCCTCTCCTCACTCCCAGGCTGGCCTATGGTCACCTATCAAATGCTTTACGTCTCTCATGGTGTGCTTTAAGAATAACTGAAATTGATTTTACCCTTGTGAAGAATCTCTGTCAACCCTTTCCACCCAGTTATATAATATGAGCGCTTCTGATTGGCTTTTCTCTTTACCACAAAGACTTCAATCAAAACATTCTTTTGTCTTAGCCATCCCTCCCACCATCTCCTTTCTCTAAACTATGTGAATATTTCTCAGTAGTCAGTTTTATCTATCAAGTATTTTTCAAAGTTAAGAGAATACAAATTTTCTGGGCCTTCAATGTTAGTTAGCCTGAGGTATGATTATATGTTGTATAGTACTTAAAGACATCCTAACTTAAAATGACATAAACTCCTGAGGTGTGTAACACATTTGCAAACAAATTGCAAAACCAAAGCTAAATTACAACCGAAATACCAAATCTATGAATCAATAAAACCTAAATTAACAGTGTTTCCCTGTAGTTTTTGCTTCTGCTAACTACCCCACTAGGATGTGGGTCCAGCAGAATCCTGTAGTCTCCACAGTGGGTAAGAAGCTGAGAGCCTCTTAGTCTGTTGGTAGCCTCACCAACAGCAACAGCGTGTTCACTCAATGTGGACATTCTAGCACACCATACGGGGCACATAACTGACTGCAGCAGGCAGAAAACGTTGGCAGGAGTAATGAAAGACTCGGGGATGGACATTCGAAATCAAACACAATGAGCGCAGGTGTTTCTGGCAGCTGTCACTCATGCTGCACGGCATGACCTC
>NW_022652256.1:0-2329 GCF_011064425.1 Rattus rattus
AAGGGGAAGCCCTGGGTCCTGCTAAGACTGAACCCCTAGTGAACTAGACTGTTGGGGAGAGGGCAGCAATGGGGGGAGGGTTGGGAGGGGAACACCCATAAGGAAGGGGAGGGGGGAGGGGGATGTTTGCCCGGAAACCGGGAAAGGGAATAACATTCGAAATGTATATAAGAAATACTCAGGTTAATAATAAAAAAAACAAAAAAGAAAGAAAAATCTTAAACACTGGAGCAGCTTTGAAGCTAAAAAAAAAAAAAAAAAAAAGATTGTGTAGATCATATTAAGCATGTCTTGGGGGTGGGGCAAGAGACTGTCTTGATTATGTTGGTTGACGTGTGAAGATCTCCCCATTGTGGGTGGCACAATTCCCTAGGCAGAAAATCCTGACCTATACAAGAGTAGAGAAAGCCAACTGAGCACAGGCTGTATGTGTTTATTCCCTCTCTCCTTTTGTCTGGATTTGACTAAGTTACTGCCACCTAGAATGCTATATGCTATTGCTATGATGGACTAACCTGGAAATGTGAACTAAAATAAAACTTTTCTCTGTTAGTTAAAAAATAACAATAAAGATATCACAATGAAACCTAATAGTAAATGTGCTTATTACTTTGAATAAACATGGGCTGAGGAGATGGTTCAGAGTTTTTTTTTTTTCTTTTTTCTTTTTTTCGGAGCTGGGGACCGAACCCAGGGCCTTGTGCTTGCTGGGCAAGTGCTCTACCACTGAGCTAAATCCCCAACCCCGATGGTTCAGAGTTTAAGGGCACTTACTGCTTTTCCAGAAGTCGTGGGTTAAATTCCTAGCTCCCACTTAGTACCTCATAACAATAGGAATATTTCTTCTTTATAATTAAGCAACATAATAAGTATGCTAAACAGACATTTCATCAAAGGAACATATGGCCAAGAAGTATACAAAAGGTTGCTCAATGTCACTGGTCATTCAAGAAATAAAAAGTTAGAACCACATGTGAGACCAGTACACATTCATTCATTAGCCTGGTTAAAAATAAAAATAACTGGAAAAGCCAAGACCTGGTAAATATGTACAACTTCTGGAATTCTTATATATCATTTGGTGACAATACTAAATGATCATGACCACCCTGCAAAACAGAGTAATTCCTTATGAAGTTAAAAATGCACTTACCATATCAGATATTCAACAAAAAGGAAGGAAAACCACATATTCCCATTAAATTCCTAATTGTGGTTATTAGAAATTGTCTAAACTGGAAAGAATCCAAATCCATAGATAAACTGTGGAATATTCATACCAGGGAATAATATTTAGTAATAACAGGGTAAGAGAGTCCTACTTACCCTACCTACAATAGCATACATGAATATCAGAGGCTTTGTGAAGAAAGCAAGCCTCAGGAGCTAGATATAGACATGATTCTATTTATCTGGCACCATCATAAAAGCATAAGCTATAGAAATGGAACATATAGCAATTATGGGCAGAGGTTGAGAATGAGAGGAAGGCTTAGTTACTAAGGGGATATGGTTGAGTTTATTGGTTCAATGCCGCTATTCTATACCTTGATTGTGATGGGAATTAGATCACTGCATATGTTTTTCAGAACACATAGAACTCTAAACTAAATGAGTGAATTTTAATACATGTACATTATACCCTTTATTTAGAGATCATAGCAATAAAACTTACAAATGGCTTTCTATGAATTCTAGAGTCAGAATAAAAGGATAATTGAAGTTAGTACTAAGTGATTTACTTTGTTCTTTCTCTATTTTGTTATCATTAGTGTACCTCCTCAAAGTGTCAAATTTAAATCACCATTGAAACTTTTTCGTGTTTGAGTCACATTAATTCTTTATTCATAGGAAATTGGCCCTGATGGAGATAGCTGTGCTGTGTGCATCGAGCTCTATAAGCCCAATGATGTGGTGCGCATCCTAACCTGCAAGTAAGTTTCATCTTCTTTCATAGCTGTAAAAAAATATCCCCAAAACTAACATGATGAAGGAAAACTATTTTGAATGCTTTGAAATTGATATATCACTATAATACAGTACAGTTTGTTCTCAAAAGTTTGTTTTCTCTTCTGGAAACTGAAAAACTTAGTCGAGGGAGGGAGGGAGGGAGAGAAAGAGAGAGAGAGAACTCGATTATTTTAAATTCATTCTAATATTTCTATTGAGAAATAATAAAATCATCTTGGTGCCCTATTTGAAGTCTTCACTCTTTAGATTTTTAAAAAAATTACTCCTCAGGAAGGTTATTCTTAACACGTTTCCTCTCAACTAATAGTGGTATTCTTGGAGCATATTTCTTTTTTTTTTTTTTTTTTCTTTATTTTTT
>NW_022652257.1:0-2335 GCF_011064425.1 Rattus rattus
GGCATCACTAGGAGGGGAGCTGCTTAGTCCTGAGGGGCTTGATGGCCTAGGTTGTTGAGGCAGGAGTGTGTGGTCAAGTGAGAGAAAACTGCAATAGAGGCAGGGGAGGAGATATAGGATTTGTGGAAGGGAACTGTGAAGGGGGATAAGGTTTGAAATGTAAATGAATGAAATAAACAATAAAAAATAAAACTACATGACCAGGGAAACTTATTGAAGTAGGTGGTTATTTGGGACCTACAAATGCTGAGCGAGTATAGCACTTCAGTGTCATGACAGAGGAGCACGACTGCAGAAAAGAAGAAAAAACAAACAGGAAGCTGAGACCTGATGGTTCTTATCTTGGGAAGCAAAAATGTAGCAGAGAAAGTACATTGAAAATGGGCACCTACCTTTTGTAACTACAAATTCTAAGCAGTGGCACTCTTTACCAGGCAGACCAAGGCACCAGTAAATTGTCAACGAGAGGGTATTGCGATGCCTAGAACTAGAGAGGCATCCCATTCAAAACATCACAATAAACAGCTACCCCCACCCACACACAAAAAATTAACACACAACAGTCATTAATTTGGTACACTCACAGTTTTTTGCAGCATATCAGTTCTGAAATGTTGCTTTGGTTAAGTAGTTCTGTTCTTTGCAATATGCATGAAATTTTAACAAGTTGTGTAAAGATGCAAAAGACTTAGAGTCTCCATTTCAGAGACTTCATTTCATGGGTTCTTATCTGTAATTTTCCTCCTGGTATTTCTTTTCATTTTAAAATTTATTTTGTAAACTATGTGAAATGACAATCTTGTTTTTGCCTTGTGGTGTTACAGAAGTCTCTTATACAAATCATGATTGACAACTATGATCAAATATTTGGAAATGATGATATATTTAGTAAATACATTGACAAAAGGTCTGAAGACTTAAGACATACAAAGAATCAATAAATTATTCTGGAAAATCTCCTATTATGACAAAAGCCATAGCTGGACACAACTGGAAAACCAATGATTTTGATGAAAAATTTAATATGTCATATGCTGCACTGCAGGAAGAAGGTCCTACAGGTAAGACAAGATTTATTTATTCATCAAATGAATGGAATCATTTGATCAAATCATTTCATGATGTCGTAAATTTGTGTATATCAGAGAAGCTTTGGGACACAAAATGATTATTAGAGTATGGGAAAAGTTTTTAAACATCATATATATATGTATATATATTTATATACACACATATATATATACTCATATACTGAAATACATCTGGATACATTCAGGTATGTATGACACATTCTTTATTTAGAGAATCCACCAATATTGTCTGCTATATTTTCCCCCCTTTCTTCCCATGGTCCTTAAGTTAGAGAATTTCTTGCATATGAAATTATTATTTTTGATAAGATCATTTAGAAACAATGATTTGATTTAAAAATTGATTAAACATTCTGCAAGATTAAGCCCTGCACCACTGTGAAACATGCTTTGGTTTCCTAGCACGAAAATACTAATGTTTGTTTAATTTCCTATGAGAAACAATATTTTTCAAAATCTTATCATTGGTAAAAATATTAATTTGCACAGGATCCACTACAAAACCTATGAGAGGTATGATAAAGAGGTTAAACTCACCTGATTATCAGGTGGTAGCACACAAATTCAAATACATTTTTTTTTTATTAACTTGAGTATTTCTTATGTACATTTCGAGTGTTATTCCCTTTCCCGGTTTCCAGGCAAACATCCCCTTCCCTCCCCCCCTTCCTTATGGGTGTTCCCCTCCCCACCCTCCCCCCATTGCCGCCCTCCCCCCCACAGTCTAGTTCACTGGGGGGTTCAGTCTTAGCAGGACCCAGGGCTTCCCCTTCCACTGGTGCTCTTACTAGGATATTCATTGCTACCTATGAGGTCAGAGTCCAGGGTCAGTCCATGTATAGTCTTTAGATAGTGGCTTAGTCCCTGGAAGCTCTGGTTGCTTGGCATTGTTGTACATATGGGGTCTCAAGCCCCTTCAAGCTCTTCCAGTTCATTCTCTGATTCCTTCAACGGGGGTCCCGTTCTCAGTTCAGTGGTTTGCTGCTGGCATTCGCCTCTGTATTTGCTGTATTCTGGCTGTGTCTCTCAGGAGAGATCTACATCTGGCTCCTGTCGGCCTGCACTTCTTTGCTTCATCCATCTTGTCTAATTGGGTGGCTCTATATGTATGGGCCACATGTGGGGCAGGCTCTGAATGGGTGTTCCTTCAGTCTCTGTTTTAATCTTTGCCTCTCTCTTCCCTGCCAAGGGTATTCTTGTTCCCCTTTTAAAGAAGGAGTGAAGCCTTCACATTTTGATCATCC
>NW_022652258.1:0-2346 GCF_011064425.1 Rattus rattus
TGCCAGCAGGAAACCACTGAACTGAGAACAGGACCCCCGTTGAAGGAATCAGAGAAAGAACTGGAAGAGCTTGAAGGGGCTCGAGACCCCATATGTACAGCAATGCCAACCAAACAGAGCTTCCAGGGACTAAGCCACTACCCAAAGACTATACATGGACTGACCCTGGACTCTGACCTCATAGGTAGCAATGAATATCATAGTAAGAGCACAAGTGGAAGGGGAAGCCCTGGGTCCTGCTAAGACTGAACCCCCAGTGAACTAGACTGTTGGTGAGAGGGAAGCAAGGGGGGAGGGTTGGGAGGGGAACACCCATAAGGAAGGGGAGGGGGGAGGGGGATGTTTGCCTGGAAACCGGGAAAGGGAATAACACTCGAAATGTATATAAGAAATATTCAAGTAAATAAAAAAAAAAAAAAAAAAAAAAAAAGAAAAAAAAAAAAAAAACAAAAAAAAAAATATAAAAAAAAAGAACATAGAAAACATGCAAAAAAAAACAAAAAAAAAAAGAAAGGGTGCTGTATGCTTAGGATCATGCTGTTTATAATTTCATATGTTCAGTGACTACAGGTTATGCTTGTGTTTGGAGACCTGAGAGGGTTTGAACAGATACTTTCTCTGTGGTGATCAATGTCAGATACCACAGCAATAGCACTCACATGAATTTATTACCAGTCAAAACCTGAATTGGAGATTTATGAGCATGGACAGAGAAAGAGACAAAGAACAATTTTTGGAGAGGCTAAGCATGTGTGAGACAGAGGAAGTCAGTGAGAGACAGAAAGAGACACAGAGAGAGATACAGAGAGAGAGAGAGAGAGAGAGAGAGAGAGAGAGAGAGAGAGGAGAGAGAGGGGGAGTGAAGTGGTAAAGAGGACACTGTGATATTAAAGCAGATATCTTGATTGACAGAAATAGGGAAACCAAAGAGAGAATGTGAATGAGAAACAGAGAAGCATGGAGAGTCACTACAAGACAATTTCAGAGAGACAGAAAAGAAGAGAGATGGAGACAGAGTACTTAAGTAGTCCATTCATCTAATGTGGATGAGAATGGTGTAAGATATTTGAATCGGGTCTCATCGAAGACAGAGTAGGACTAATAGGTGTAGTGTGTCATTTTTATGGAGGGTGCTCAGATTGTGGCCAAAGCTATTAAGATTCTGGTGGTTTCCATGGAAGAGTAAGGCCTGATTGTCTCTGGGATTTCCAGCTGAAGTAAGATTTACTTATTTTTGTAGGCACCTTCCATTGAGCCTTGTTAGTGTTCTCCTTCTGTTGTGTACCTTGTGCTAATTTCTTTGGATGGTTCTCTAGTGCTGTACATACTACTGTAGTTTTCGGGATCAGATATTGGCTTCGTCCCATTTTAAGGACTTTGTTGCATGGTAACCTCCAGGAACTCGATGATAGAATTGGGAAACTTACGTCCCCAAACAGTTCCTTGGAGGAAAATGTCTCTGATATGGATTGTGAGGGCAAAGTTCTAGAGGAGGGATGGAGTGCTGAGAGAGCCCCAGTGTTCCATAAATTATTCACTAACCACAAAGCATCAGAGCCTCCATGATTTGCAAGGAATCCAATAAAGTGGGGGAATGTGCTATTTGCTTTACTTTCAGGGACAGAGTCCCTGTCTCATACCGGGCAAAGATGGCTTGCAGAGGAACTGAGTACGGAACATCAGGTGAAGTTGGATGAAGCCTAACATTGCCTGCCCTGAAGTCATCAGTTGAAGCTCTCTTGCCTGAGAAACATGAAGTGAAAGGTAAGAAACGCTTGACTTTCCAAAGGAACTCAAAGTGCTCAGGTGTTGATGGAGCTCGCAGGAGTTCCCAACCTTGAATCATGATCCTTTGGGACCTGGTTCAGGCTCACTGCCTGTGGCTACTCCTGTGATTGGAGAATAGGCCCATTGGTTCGTGGTAAAGGATGTGAATGTCTTGAATTCTGTTCGCTCGCCAAACCTGATCTATTTTGAGTACACTAAGTGTCATGGCAGGGGGTACACCAGCGTGCTTGGATCGATGATGATTTCCAATAAAACATTCCTTGGAAAGCTGAACAAAATGAGTGAAAACTCAATACCGCCACTATCATCGTGACTGAGGTCCAGCACCTGGGATCACAAATGTCACTGAGGGACTCACATGGCCTCCATTCACCTTGCGAGACTTGGATCCAGTGAGAGAGCCTTCAGAATGTTCTTTGCTTGCCTAAATCACCAGAAATCATGGCCTATATCAAGACAGTGTGAGACAGAAAGAGACACAGAGAGAGATACAGAGAGAGATACAGAGAGAGAGAGAGAGAGAGAGAGAGAGAGAGAGAGAGAGAGAGAGAGAGAGAG
>NW_022652259.1:0-2316 GCF_011064425.1 Rattus rattus
TTTTTTTTTTTTCCAGTCAGGGTCTCTCATTGACCAGGAACTTTCATAATGGCCTAGGCTGGCTTCCTAGTGAGTCCCTGAGATCTGCCTTTCTCCATCTCTCCCTGCTGTGTGGCTCTCCCTGTCCTCATGGAGCATGCTGTCCTCATGGATCAGACTGACATTGGTCCACACTGGCAAAGGGAGCAGAGACTGCAGTTAGGGAGGTGCGGAAGGAAGGCCTGTGAGTGCGTTTGGTGAAGACGACACATGGGGATCAGCGGCAGGGAGGCAGATATCAACTTTACATGGGGTGATTCAAGGCTTATGGAATTTGGGGGGATGGGAGAGGGGAGGTAGAAACATTCAGGATAGGCAAAGGTCATTGGCTGAAGGCTTCGGGTACTGAAATGCCTCCTTAGTATGGGGAACCATTTCAGGAATCTCAGATGCTAGCTGAGCGGGTTCTCATCAGAAGAAGTTGAATCTGTAATCTTAACCAAGGCTGTATGACGTTCTGGAGGTAGAGACAAAGTCAGGGAAGGAAAAGCCTTGTCAAAGAAGGGAGTCTTCCATATTGCACTGAGCCCTATCTGAACAATGACGGTAGACTTCAACGTTAATTAGCAGAGTTTTCCCACAGTGCTGGGATTTCTGAAGCATGTTCCAAACTCAGATTTATTTAACATGGGTTCTGAGGGATCAGAACCGGCAAGGCAAGCACTTTCTCACCTGAACTAACAGCACAACTCCTTCTTAGAATTTTTAGTTGTTATATGTTGTGGTTTGCCCTGAAGTTATCTGTATTTTGATGCTAATTCCACTGCCCCAAGGACAGCTGCCTAGTCACGTACTCAGAACTCAGGTGACTTCACCAGACCCTTCTCCCCATTGAATTTGTAAAGTACAGGTGAGGGGCAGGTACAGGATAGAAGGAGGCCTGTCATTGGAGGAGAAGGAAGGTGGGCGGGAGAGAAGTTTGAAGGAAGAGGAGGAGACTGGACCGGAAAGGAGGAGACAGGAGATAGGAGAAGGAGAGAAGCCATGGCAGGACAATATGGCAAATGACGTTTATATTCCGCTCTGTGTATTTACAGGTTGTTATTAATGTTCCTAAGGGATGGATGGTACTGGGCTTTGTATGTTTAGGTGGGCAATTATATCTTATCAATTGGATCTAAGATTATTGTGTTGTGTGTTCTTTTATGTGAGGGTTTGAGTGTAGGAAAGTGTGCGGCTGGGATGTGTTTCCGCCAAGATATTTAGTAGACATCTTGGGGCACCGAGGTGCGGACCTAGCGGGGCAAAAGACAACCTTTTTTTATTTTTATATTTTTACAGAAACAGTTATATAACATCTGGCTGTGTGGCATAATGGCTTGGGGGTTATACACAATTTGAATAAATGAAATCAGGCAAAGCAGTATTTCCGTTCCTAACTCACTTGTCATTTGAGGAGGCTGTATTGGGAGCCTATGAATTCTCGTCTAGCTATAAAGTTGACAATAAATTATTGTAAACTCCAGTCACCCCCAAGGGCCTGTAGAATATGTGCACGTGTCTGACTATCCAATCCCCATTCCTTTCAGCTCCACAACTACACTTGCTCTTTATAACTGTCTTTTCGCGTCTTACTCTACGTTTTGTCAGCTTCTCGGGCACAGGTAAGCTTCTCCCTCATCTCCCATTTACAGAGTGGTGTGACCAGTCGCTCCCTTCTCTGTATAGCTTCTCATCTCAACAGGGATATACAAACAGCTCTGCCATCTCAGAATGAGTTCCGGGTGCAAAGTGAGCCTCGAGTGTATATTAGCTGATATTGAAGAATTAAAAAATTAATAATAAGCCGCCTAACTACCCAAAAAGAAGAAGTGGGGTCTGTGAGAGCTTGAACTTTTCACCCTCCCCTGCTGTACAATGGTTCCCGGAACATTCTTGCATGAAAAGTTTCCTGGAATAGCCACAATGACCCATAGCCTCCGGCCACAATGTCCCAACGCCCCTGTAAAATGTCACAACCCATAATCACAATGTCACAAAGCCCTGGGTGTGTTGCCTGGTGTTACACATGACTAACATATGATCTAACTGTATGGGCAGTTTATGGTTTTAGAATTCCCCTCCTCCCTCCCTTTTGCTCCCCCTGGTTTGTGGTTTTTTCCTTTATAAGCTCTGTGAAAATTCAGGTCGGGGTCGAACTCCACTGCCCCTGCGTGGGATACGAGTCTCGACCCCAGTGCACTGGTTGCTATCGATAAACCTCATGTAATTACAACAAGGACGGTCTTGTGTGAGTTCTTGGGGGGTTGCGTCATCCCGAGACTTGAGTGAGGGTCT
>NW_022652260.1:0-2312 GCF_011064425.1 Rattus rattus
CACACCACCACCACCACCACCACCACCACCACCCTCATGCATGTGTACTCTCATACAGGTAGACACATCACTTACATATTAACACAGACACACACCAAAGGAAACAGTAATAGAAAAAAATGAATGAAAATGTGGTAATGTTTTAAATGTAGACAGATGGATTTTACCTTAAGAAACTCATACAGAATACATTATCCAAATGATGGTTAGTCATGTCAACGTGGATTGAGGTATTTCTCACAAACACTTCCTGATTCTAGAGAGGATTGAATCATAAGGGCTCAGGTGTAATCAGTGGTGTAGTCCCATGATGGGTTCAAAATCTCAATGAACTGTTGGTGGATAAACTGTGAAAGGCAGGGCCTGGTAGGAAGGAGTGAATGTCTAGATTCATGGCTGAAAAGTCAGCCTTAGCCTTGGCCCTTTCCTGTTCCACTACTTCTCTTATGTCTTTCAGGAAGTGAGCTGCTTTCTTCCACCACGTGCTGTAGGGCAAGAGGACCATGCCACTGGACAAGGTTGAGTGAGCTCAGACCCTGTGAATCTCAGTATTGAGAACTGTAGTAACATCTACCTGCTTGGTACACATAACCATGAACCCCTACTGATGACATGATAATCAGTCATGGAGCTCTCTATGCTGAGGTAACTAGATAGGCCCCTAATATTTGACCAATGAGCTTCTCTTCCTGGGCTTTCCTTCTTGCAAAAGGTATTTAATCACTTTTGCACTGACTGAGGTGTATGCAATCACAGCTACCATCAAATAAAACAGTTTGAACAAGCAAGGACTGTCTCTTCATCGAGAATAGAGATGGTAAGGGTGCCTTTTTCATAAATAGCCGTTCCTAAATTTCCTGGAGAAGGCCCATTCTCTTCCAGAACCTGTGTACTCTGAGCACTCATCCAGATTCAAACTGGGTTCCACCCCCACCCTGGGCTAAGCTGTCACCTCTCTATCTGGCACATGGGTACCCCAAGTGGATTCCCAATGATATGAAGTGGTGCCTGGGTACACAGGAGACTGGGAACCACAGCAATTGTCCCAGATTCCACTGTTTGTCATTCTTGGAATACATGGACTGAGGACTCCCATTACGTACTTGGTTCTTCCTTCCCAGAGCAGCTTGGCAAAGGTGCTCCAGGCATCCCAGCAGTGAAGCAGACACACAGCTTGGCACTATGCCTCCACATCCAACCCCAAACAATGGGCTCAACCAACCTTAGACTGAAATCTCTAGAACCATGAGCCAAAAGAATTTTTCTTCCTTTAAAATACATCTCTGGAGTATCCCTCAGAGTGATGTCAAGTCTGGTAACAACCAGAATTCATGACCAGGCTTAACCAGAATTCTGAATGAGGTTCAGAGCTAGACCTCCACTAAGCAAACAGACCTCTTCCAAGATCACATACTAAAGCATTGACAAGTCAGGCAAGTATGCAGCAAAGAGGCAAGCTAGGAGAAAAAAAACGATTTAATAGACAGGAAATATGAGTCATTGTCTCCTTCTGGTGTGAACATAATTCCTTCCATTTCTGGGTTTTGATGGCACCATCTCAACCAAGAAGAGATTAGAAACAGGTGTGGATCTTGTAGTGGTGACTAAGGAACAAAAGAAAAAAATTGGATGTCAATAAGATCGTTCATGTGCAAAGGTGCTTGCTTAAAAGTCTGATGACCTAGATCTTCCTGGCTGCTGAGGCCGTGGAGAGCTCATAGGCAACACCCCGCGAGGAAACCTGAGCCTGGGGACCACAGGTAAGACAAACTTTTCTGCTACAAACGACTTGCCTGGTGATCTCGGGTCACACAGAGGCGGAGTTCCTCTGGGGCCGGACACTTCCGGTGTTTGGCCAGAGTCCCGGACCAGCGGAGGATCCCTGCCTTCAGCAGCTCTCTGCTCCCAGGCCCCCCGGAGGGGAGTTCTGGCCGCCTGGTCGGGCGGGCACTCCTGAGGCAGCAGAGCGGAGGAGACCACCAACGCCGCCCACCTCTGCCCACATCCCTGGCCCAGGAGGATACTGTATACGGCCTCTGGGTACCCGTAGAGGAGGGCCCAGGAGCAGCAGATCCACTGCGTCTGAGACACCGCACCTGAAGGGACCGACCAGATAAACAGTTCTCTGCACCCAAATCCCGTGGGAGGGAGAGCTAAACCTTCAGAGAGGCGGACACGCCTGGGAAACCAGAAGAGACTGCACGCTGCACACAGTACTGACCCCAGAGGAAAACAAAAGCTATCTGGAACCCTGGTGCACGGAACCTCCCGGAAGGGGCGGCACAGATCTTCCTGGCTGCTGAGGCCGTGGA
>NW_022652261.1:0-2233 GCF_011064425.1 Rattus rattus
ATTATTTCCTTGGCAAGAAGACACAGAACTCATTGCAAGCTGTCCCTGGGCAGGAAACTCCAAGGGGAGTCTCCGTCTCTGAGGTCACCTGACCTCGTTCCTGGAGCAGCTCCAGGCTGCAGCCACAGCAGGTCCACCATGCCTGCTGTTCACTAGCTTCCTGGCCGGCCGAGGGGGAGAAACAGGCTTTCAAAGAGTCACTGTTGGAGGGGTTACTTTTCTTTCTTGGGATTCTCAGAACTAAGACCTATCTGGAGGAGGCGAAGAGGAAGATGGAGCACACTCTCCCTTCCCGATTTACCGACCAGAAGGAAAGCTGAGAGGACTTTCCACACCTCACACACTCTGGAATCACAGCAATCTGGAGCGAGCTGAGACGGGTGGCACTCTAAAGCATCGCATTGTCCTTTGCTTCTTAACTTGTTTGTTTTGTACAGGGTCTCCTGTAGCCCAGGCTGGCCCCAAACTCATAAAGTAGACCATGGTAGCCTTGAACTCCTGATATCCCTCTGTGTGTGTGTGTGTGTGTGTGTGTGTGTGTGTGTGTGTGTGTGCGTGCTTGTGCACCAAGCTCATTTTAAAAAAAGAAAAAAAGAGGCTGGACTTTGTGGCATGCACAAGCCATTTGAGGCAGAGGCAAAGGCATCTCTAGGTTTCAGGCCAGCGTGAGGTATATAACAGTGTCTCAAGAAAACAAAACAAAAAAATAACAAAAACGAATAAAAACTAAAATTCCCAATAACTCAACTTCCTTCCCTTCCTTCCTTCTTTCTTTTCTTTTCATCTCTTCTTTCTCTCTCTCTCTTTCTTTCTTTCTTTCTTTCATTTAGGAACAAGGTCTCTCTATATAGCCCTGGCTGGCCAGGAACTCACTATGTAGACCATGCTGGCCTCAGACTCACAGAGACCAGCCTACCTCTGCTTCCCAAATGCTGGGATTAATCCCAGCTCAATTTTCTTTTGAAGAAAATGCCAGACGTGGTGCTTCTGAGAAGGAAGTCAATCTATGGAAAATAGCGTCTCTGCCCAAGCCTAGACAGCTGGGCGGGAAGGAGGGCAGCTCCCTCCCATCTCAAGGTTGGGGTGAGGTGGGGGTGGGGTGGGGGTAGGGAGGGTATGTGCAACAGACGAGTGCACTCCCTCATCTGACAACACTGACCCAGTGCTGGCAGCAAGGGCCTTGGAATCTTGTCATCCTCACTCTGAAATATTCTTGTCACTCTTCCCGGTTTTGCTCACCTAGGGCCCAAGTTTGCATTTGAAGGCCACTTTCGACTGCATCTGCAGTATCAGTGTCAGAAATAATACCACACCATGGGCTGCTCAGCAGGGGTGCCAAAGCTGCAGCGCGTTCTCTCCCTTAGACACACCGTGAAGGAAGAGAAGGAAGAGCCACATCTCGCAAGTTATTCTCTGACCTCTGACCTCCATGTGTCTGTTACCTTCGTGTGGATGCTCATAGACACACTCACTCTCTCTCTCTCTCTCTCTCTCTCTCTCTCTCTCTCTCTCTCTCTCTCTTTCTCCCTCTAAATAAACAAGAATGAATAAATAAATAACAAATAGATAAATGCTTTTCTTTTTAATTAAAAAACGAACAATCCAACAAACTGCCCCTCTTGCTGGCAGGCCTAGCTGCGGTCTTGGGGATCACAAACCACTTTGCCTGCTGAGTTCCTCTGACCCCCGCCCACTCAGATAACATCTCCACTCTCACTAGTCCGGCTGGATCTGGAAGCCAAAGAAACTTCTTTTTGCAGTAGATTGAGACAATTACCAAAAGCCACAATTGGTCAAGCTACAGAGAACAACTGATCTCTGGATGCCCGGCCCCAGCTGCCTGTGACCGTGACCTGCAACTATAAGATCTCAGCAACATGGTCACCTAAGCAAGCCCTGAGCAGTGACAACACGGTGACAGACACGGTGACACAGATGGGGTTCTCACAAGGCTGCACCATACATGGAGAAATGGGAGAAATGCGGGTATCGATGGCTGCCAGGCGCGAGCATCCTCCTCCTTCAGGGATGAGACCCAGACAGGGTCTCCCATACCAAGAAGTCGGCCTTAAATACAAAGGAGCCGCCACACTAATGAATTCAGCAGGCTGTATTATAAACGTAAGTGTGACAATAATTAAGGAATACAACATGAATTGGAGGAGAGACCTAGGGGGGAGCAGAGGGAGGACGATATAAATACAGTACCAGGAGATTTTAATAAATAAATACA
>NW_022652262.1:0-2189 GCF_011064425.1 Rattus rattus
TTCCTGGAATCAGAGTTTATATCACTAATTTCTTTTATCCCAAAAGTCAAATGTTAGGGAAAGGGCACTCTTTTTCCTGAGAGCTCATCAATTTTATTCTTTTTTACCAGTAGAAAAACATCCTAAGGAAGAAGGGAAAGGCAATTATTGTATCCTCAGCTCAGTGTAATCTCCTCCAAGCTTTGGATTCCTTCAGTGTGCCTGTTGTGTCTGACACTGATATCTGGGAGAGAAAAGTGCTTCTAGTTGAGACTTCATCTCAGTCTTTCAACTAGTATTACTCTGAATACCATTCATTGACAGTGACTCTTTATATTTCTAAGTCAATATGGGTGATTAGCAGTTCTCTTTTCTATAATTTCTTTCTTTTTTAACATATTTTTTTTGCTTCTTTGATTGGATACTTCTATATTTTCTTTAGAAATGTTCTGTCCCTTTCAGTTTCCTGTCCATAAGATCCCTAAACAGTCCCTATCCAATTTCCTCTAAAACTACCTTTACTGCCCTTGACATTCCCATAAACTGGGAGTTAAACCTAGTGATGAAACCAAAGGGCTTCTCCTTCCTTTGGTGCCCCAAAACGTTGTCCTCTGCTACATATGCAGTTGGAGCACTAGGTCTGTCCATATACATTCTTTAAATATTGGTTTAGTACCTGAAATCTCTGGTTCCTTGGCATTGTTTTTCTTATGGTGTTGAACGCTCCTTCAACTCTTGTAATCCTTACTCAAAATCTACCAGCAAGAGGTCCGTTGTCAGTTCTCTGCTTTGCCACGATCTTTCATTTCTGTATTGGACCTGCTCTAGCTGTGTCTCTCAGGAAAGAGATATATCCTGTTCCTGGAGGCATGCACTACTTAGCTTCAAGAGTCTTATGTAGTTTTGGTGGCTGATACATATATATATGTATATATATATATATGTATGTATATATGTATGTATATATGTGTGTGTGTGTATAATATTTTGGTGGTTCATACAGCCATGAGATTAGGTGGAATTTTAACATGGATTCTTTGTAACTACCTCAATTATTTAAAATCCACAAATGACAATGCCAAAAAGACTTCCTCCTGTTCTTATGAAACTAGTAATATTTTGGTGTCCCTGGACCTCAAGCCATTGCTCTCCCTGCCGAACCTCCTGAATCTTATTTCCTATCTGAAGAAAGAACCCTGGTAAGACATCCAAACCCCTCAAGTCTGACCCTGGGAACACAGGAATGTAGATATTAGAGAATTGACATCTAATGATATTACAGAACCACATACTCTTGTCCATGTTGTCCTTTGCTTTACTGATGTCTGGTAATTTTCGGATAAAATAATAATTTGGGTGTTTACTATTTGAAGTAGTTACAGAGTATTTTCACTGTCATATTCACTCTACAGCTGGGCCTCCTTTGTTCTTGAAATCACTGGACGCCACAAGCATTCACTTCTGTATTTGACATGCTATAGCTGTGTATCTCAGGAAGACCTGTATTGGTTCCTAGCAGCATGCCCTTATTAGGTACATCAATATTATCTCATTTTGGTGGCCGATATATCCATCCTTCTATCTATCTATCTAACTACCTATCTATCTATCTATCTATCTATCTATCTATCTATCTATCTATCAATCTATCTATCTATATCTATATCTTGTTTTCCTTTTCTTTACTGATGTCTGGTAATTTTTGGACAAAATAAGGATTTGGGAGTTTATCATTTCAAATAGTACATATATATACACTGGTATATTCATGCTATAGCTGGGCCCCCTTGGTTGCCTACATCATTGCAAAAATTGAATTAGAAAATAGAATTTTTGAGTACACATTCAGGAATATATAGAAAGTCCCCTAGCGGGTTGGGGATTTAGCTCAGTGGTAGAGCGCTTGCCTAGGAAGCACAAGGCCCTGGGTTCGGTCCCCAGCTCCAGAAAAAAAAAAAAAGAACCAAAAAAAAAAGTCCCCTAGCAAGGAATGTACAATGAAAAAAATGTAATAATATATTCACCCAATTAAAGGTCTATAAGGAAAATATTGGCCTTTTGGAAACAGAGATAACGTAGAAAATTGAACTGTATGTCACAGGAATCAACCTGGAAAAAAGTATTATCCAGAAGAATCTCCTCCACTCCATGATCCTAGATATTTTCTACCCATGTCAAGCCCCTGACTAACTTTCTACATTCAGAACCAA
>NW_022652263.1:0-2305 GCF_011064425.1 Rattus rattus
ACACACCCAGCTGCATCTGAAAAGGCAATATCTTCCTAAGCTTTGGTATTTTACTACAACTACTCTTTCTAGGAACCATAATCAAATATCCTCAACAATTTATGCCCTTCTTTGTTTTTTCTCAATCCTAGATTCTTCCCCACCAATTTCTTCTTTGTTATGTATGTGTCAATATAAATGCTCAAACATATAAATAAAATTTTTGACTACATTTCTACTGGTTGTATGTATATGGTTGAAGGACTGACCATGTTGCACTGATTAGCCAAAAAGAAATTCACTGCCTGAGCCTAATTCTCCAACTTGAGGAGGAGTTCCAAAGTTTAATAAGCAATAGGATTTGCAGATCACAATGCATCCACCAATTATTAGGAAAATAAGGAAGGGGCCTCCCTCCTTAGAGATGGAGATCAAGTGCCTGCCTGGAATCTAAAAGCTGCGAGTGGATTTTTTTATTTACATTTTCAGCTTTTTGCTTTTTGTGGTGGGAGAAGTCCCCTACCTTGATATAAAGGTAGATGTCACCCAAATTCCCAAGAATGATTAACCCATGCTTTGCCCCCTCCGAACTGTCACTTAACCTTATGTAAAATGTGACATGTATTTTATGGTCTGCCGTCCTCTTTGTTATTTGTCAGAGACCACATTTGATCGTACATCTTTAAGCTAGACAATCTATTCCCTGGTAATATGCTTTTGGAAAAAGGGTTTCTGTCTCGGTACTTCCTAGGATGTATTTTGGCCCTGGAATTGGACTGATTGGATTGACAGTTGCCTGGAAACCTTTTGCCTTATTGTAATGTGTTTTAGGTATGCTGGCAATGATTTGCCTGGTGTTAGGTGCCCTGAATTCTGATCCAGGTTGAAAAAGACAATTTTCATGAGTTTTTTCATTCTCATGTCTTCCCAAGATTTCCTTTCCTTTCTTCAGGGACCCATCTAGGAAATCATGTCCCCCCACATGTCCTAGAACACACAGGACAAGAAACATGATCAAGAATAGACAACCTAGGATAGAATGTATCCCCAAACACAGAGTCCTAAACGTTCTATCAGACCATTGAGATTTCATTGCCAGTATATAATGTGGCCCTGACTAAAAGTAGTAGAGCCTTTTGTTTTTCTGGTGTGTTTGGATATTCCGTGTTTGCTTTGGTGGGAGAATTGAGCTCCGATGATGCCATGTAGTCTTGGTTTCTGTTGCCTGGGTTCATGCGCTTGCCTCTCACCATCAGATTATCTCTAGTGTTACTTTGTTCTGCTATTTCTGACAGTGGCTAGACTGTCCTAGAAGCCTTTCTGTCAGGAGTGCTGTAGACCTGTTTTCCTGTTTTCTTTCAGCCAGTTATGGGAACAGAGTGTTCTGCTTTCGGGCATGTAGTTTTTCCTATCTACAGGTCTTCAGCTGTTCCTGTGGGCCTGTGTCTTGAATTCACCAGGCAGGTCACTTGGAGCAGAACGGTTTGTCTTACCTGTGGTCCCCAGGGTCACGTTTGCTTGTGGGGTGTTGCTTATGAGCTCTCAGCGGGGGCAGCAACCAGGAAGATCTGCGCCGCCCTTTCCGGGAGCTTCTGTGCACCAGGGTTCCAGATGGCATTTGGTGTTTTCCTCTGGCATCAGAGATGTGGGCAGAGTGTATTCTCTTCTGGTTTCCCAGGCGTGTCTGCCTCTCTGTAGGTTTAGCTCTCCCTCCCAAGGGATTTGGGTGCAGAGATCTGTTTATCCAGTTGGTCCCTTCAGGTTCCTGTGGTGTCTCAGATGCAGCGGACTTGCTGCTCCTGTGCCCTTATCCCCCTTGCTTTCTTCTTGATTAAAGTTTCTAAATTCTTCAATTTAAGTGTAGTACCACAAGAGAGTTTTAAAATTACCTATTTGAGTCATGGAATGAACTGCATTGCAGTAACAGGGAGAGGATTTGCATGTGGAGCATGGCTTCTGCTCTCAGACCACAACAGTAGAAACAGTGTCCTGTGTACACTGGAGAGTGAAACAGGATAGGTAATAGCTAGGTCACAGACTCATTAATGTTTAAAGTACTCAGCTGCAGGCCTTGCCATTTTAAAGAAAGACCTGATTGACAAAGGCTTGGTGATTTTGTAATTTCCTACCAAGTGTTAATTCATACGTTTTAATGTAAAACACACAAGATTGGTGGGTGTACAATTTGGAGCGATTAGGTTGATGCAATGAATGTTGAATTTCCAGTTAGGGTACTGTCCTATGTGGATATGTGCTGTCCTCATTGACATAGTTCAGTCAGTTCGATGTTTGAGACACAGACCACTCATTGGCTGCAGCTGTGTGT
>NW_022652264.1:0-2304 GCF_011064425.1 Rattus rattus
AATTCCACTCCACCCATAGTAGTCCAAAGTTCCCGATATAACCTCCGCTAATCCCCTAAAAAATCCTTCACTTAGTCGCCCTCCAACACACTCACATCCTCTTCTAAATAACTTCCTCATAACATACTCTCCTCCTTTATTTCCGAACTCCACTCCATCCCTAATTAGCACAAGAGTGGTCCTAAAGTAATCCGCAGCAGCCCATAGCCTTCTCTCTCCTATGTTCCCACACTCACTCCACAGATATCCCACTATGGGCTTGAATAGAGAAGTCCCAAAGCTATTATCTTCTCCCTCCAGAACCATAAGTAATCTCTCCAATCCCGAACCCGTATCCAGATTCTTACTACCCGAATCCACAATCTTCCCGTCCACATTAAGGTAATCGCTAAACACCAGATTTCATATTTCCAAATACCTTTCGTTTTCCACTTCATCCCTTATTAACTCAATTCCCCCTTTCCCATATTTTTCTCCCCTATCGAAGTAAATTTCCGTACAAGGACCACAGGGCCCAACCCCCATATCCCAAAAGTTAGTTTTTCTACCGCACCTTATTATTCTTCCCTCATCTAAATACTTCCTCCACTCCTCAAATGTCTCCTCATCCTCTTCATATATGGTCACGTATATCTTTTCCATATCCATTCCCAAAACCTCCTTCAGAAACTCCCATGCCAACCCTATTGCCTCCTTCCTACTTGCCCCTCCAATGATGAAGTTTCCAAGCATCTCAAAGTAAGTGTGATGCCTGAAGGACTCCCCTATCGAATCTATATCTCCTGTCCTAATAACTCTCTGGGCACTAACAAATCTACTATTGCTCTCGCATCCTCCACAGAAGTACCCCTTTATTGCCGCAACCCCCGAATTAATAAAAAGAAGAGACTTGTCTTCCTCTCCGGGAATAAGTGACCTATCGGATACATCCACATATCCTCTCTCCCCAAAGAACCTAATCCAACTCTCCCTTATTTTCCTAGCACTTCACATATATTCCTTTCCCAAGACAAATATCTCCTCTATAGAAGACTACTGCTTGTCCAGGACTAGTAACATACTTTCTATCATGTCCCAACACCACATAATCTTCACCCACCTCTTCTACAACAACCTCCATTAATTCTCCCCCATGTCTGGCCCTAATATGCACTCTTTCACCCGATTTAACCCCATTATCCCTACTAATCCAACTTATCCTTTCGCATCTTGTCCTATCCCCAAATAAATATTTATTCAATACACTCTCCCTGCACATATACAACACATTTTTCTCCTCATCCTTTCCACAAACATAGTATCTATCTCCATATCCCTTCAACCCAAATCCCCCTCTCTGATGCATCACATATAAATGGGTTCCCCCATGCTCCCCAATTGCCATTCCCGTTTCAACATCAATCATATTTCCCTTTTTCTCCTCTATATATTTACCAATAAACTCCCTATACTTCCTTTTCCCCACAAAGCAAATCCCAGTGGAATCTCTTTTGTTTCACACCCCCAACCCCATCGCCTTGCCCAACTCTCTCACTCTTTCCTTACTCTCGATTTCTCCAAGAGGAAATATCACAGACCTTAACTGCTGCTCCTTAAGTCCACTCAAAAAATAGGTCTGGTCTTTTCGTTCGTTTTTGCACATTCCCAGATAGCATCTATCCCCTTTCCTTATTACCCTCGCCCAATGGCCAGTAGCCACCATAACATCTCCAAACTCCTCCTTAATTCTTTCCATAAGAACCCCAAACTTAATGTGTACATTGCATCCTATATCCGGATTGGTATTTAGATTATTCTTTAGGTCCTCTATATAGGGGCAGAAAACCTTCTCCCAATATTCGGCCACAAAGTTATATACCCTAAGTTCTATTCCAAGAATTTGACATATCTCCTCCACGTCCCTATACTCCTCATGGGCCATACAACCATCCTCCCCTTCATTTAGGGCCCTATCCCAATTCTGCATGTGGACCCCAACAACCTCATGTCCTTCTCTCTTAAGTATTCCGGCAGCAACTGCCGAATCCACACCCCCAGAAAGGGCCACCACCACCTTCATCTACTCCCTCCTGTTAAAAATTTATCATTTGGGTTCATCTCCCTACTCCCACCAGGACCAAATTTATGGTCCCATTTTATGCCTCCTTAATATTTATTTTTTCCATCATATTTGAAATTCAAGCCATCACCCATCTATTGTTTTTCTAGTTCATTCTCAACATGGCAACAAAGGAAGTTTGTGCCGCTGCGGGAACGTTGGGCGTTATAGGTGGAGCCGGGACGGTCTACGCTCTGAATAATAAT
>NW_022652265.1:0-2289 GCF_011064425.1 Rattus rattus
ATAGTTCAAATATTACCACTCCTCATCTCCTCTAGCAAAGTCTGCAGGGTTCGTGCTTTGACCATTGGCACAGTGATCAGTCTCCTTCTGTTCCTCAGATACAGCACCCCTCACAATACATGTGTACACCTTTAAAAGGGAGTCGCAAACACACTGTTAAGAACCCTTCATTTTTGTCCTACCACATTTAGAAAAAAAAATCTTTGTAATATTTATCTAAGCGATCAACTTCTTTAATCTTATTTTCTACCACTCCCTCTTTGCATGTTTTATGGGAGATGCACAGACATATTCTGTGAACTAATTGAAAAATATTCTAACAGGAGGACGTCACAGTTTATAACACCTAGATTTTCCTTCCTCACATCTCTATGCTTATGATTCAAATGCTAATTATACAGATATGTAATAGGACCATCCTATGTAGTAATGCTCTTTTATTGTTTTATTTATCTCCTAGCACTTGCCATGTTTTTACATTACATTATAAACTACAAATATTTATTTATTTATTTATTTATTCATTTATTTATTATAGTCCTCCTATATGGCGAGTTGTTTGCTATGTTTCTTCCAACAACAAGTAAGAAGATGTAGGCAAAGGCTTGTCTATCTTCCTCAATATTATACGCCCATGATCATTTAACTACCTCATCGATAGTAGACAGTCTATAAGTTAAGGAAGAATAAATATTTTTCCATTATGGAGATTTCTTTTTCTTTCTTTTCTGCTAATTCTGTAACTGCTGAAGATCAGGTTATTTATTATTTGAATCTTTAACATTATTTTCTATGCCGAAAGGCAAGTAATCAAAGCCCAACGTTATAGAACTCAATATATTCAGAGTGCAGTGTGTACCAAACCTCTTATAATAAAGACATACAGCTATTAGTTTAAAATAAAAATATATATATTCTATGATAATGGGGGATCCCAAAATCAATAGTGTGCTACAGGGTTTCCCTGGAGTTATGAAGTAATAGTTGGTCTCTATTGTGTCTCTTCCATGTATTTCCCATTAAAAATATTTCAAACATTTTTATGGTGGTCAAGAAAACATATTCACATCAAAATGTGCCTTTATTTAACAAGTTTCTCATCTCTATGTTTTATGCTATGTGCATGTATTTGGAATAATCATATACATTAAATTGTTTTTAGACGGTGTTTACTGTGTATAACTTTCAGTGACCAGTTGAAAGCTAAGTTGATATAAAATCTTTATTCTTTACTTTTGTTGGTATTATTGCATTTTCTCTTTTGCCACATGAAATACTTCACAAATTTTATTGCACGTACTAATTAGAATAGCAATCATCAATTAAGTTAAATTTCAAACCACCAATCAAATTTTAGAATGTAATTTGTTATATTACCACTCTTTAGAAAGGCAGCATTTTCTAGATAAATTATGTGTAAATTATGACAATTTAGTCGAAATAGTTAAAGTCGCTATATAATTCACTAATTGTAAATGCAGTAATTATGCCATATTTAAATTTAACATATCAAGCTAGTGAAATGTCATGAGACATCAAGAGTCTGTTTGAAGGAGGGGATCTTTATATTTAATTTATGTAACCATTATCCTATTTCATAAAATTAAATGAAAATGGTGGCATATTACTTTTTATTTTATTTTATTTTATTTTATTAACTTGAATATTTCTTATATACATTTCGAGTGTTATTCCCTTTCCCGGTTTCCGGGCAAACATCCCCCTCCCCCCTCCCCTTCCTTATGGGTGTTCCCCTCCCCACCCTCCCCCCATTGCCGCCCTCCCCCCAACACTCTAGTTCACTCAGGGACCCAGGTCTTCCCCTTCCACTGGTGCTCTTACTAGGATATTCATTGCTACCTATGAGGTCAGAGTCCAGGGTCAGTCCATGTATAGTCTTTAGGTAGTGGCTTAGTCCCTGGAAGCTCTGGTTGCTTGGCATTGTTGTACATATGGGGTCTCGAGCCCCTTCAAGCTCTTCCAGTTCTTTCTCTAATTCCTTCAACGGGGGTCCTATTCTCAGTTCGGTGGTTTGCTGCTGGCATTCGCCTCTGTATTTGCTGTATTCTGGCTGTGTCTCTCAGGAGCGATCTACATCCGGCTCCTGTCGGTCTGCACTTCTTTGCTTCATCCATCTTGTCTAATTGGGTGGCTGTATGTATATGGGCCACATGTGGGGCAGGCTCTGAATGGGTGTCCCTTCATCTCTGTTTTAATCTTTGCCTCTCTCTTCCCTGCCAAGGGTATTCTTGTTCCCCTTTTAAAGAAGGAGTGAAGCATTCACATTTT
>NW_022652266.1:0-2290 GCF_011064425.1 Rattus rattus
GCGCCGCCTCTTCCGGGAGCCTCCGTGCACCAGGGTTCGAGATGGCCTCCGGTGTTTTCCTCTGGAATCAGTAATGTGTGCAGAGAGCAGTCTCTTCTGGTTTCACAGGCGTGTCTGCCTCTCTGAAGGTTTAGCTCTCCCTCCCACGGGATTTGGGTGCAGAGAACTGTTTATCCGGTCTGTTTCCTTCAGGTTCCGGTTGTGTCTCAGGCAGGGCTCCTGCCTCTCCTGGGCCCTCTCCCAAGGGAGCCCAGAGGCCTTATACAGTTTCCTCTTGGGCCAGGGATGTGGGCAGGGGTGGGCAGTGTTGGTGGTCTCTTCCGCTCTGCAGCCTCAGGAGTGCTCACCTGACCAGGCGGTGAGGTCTCTCTCCCACGGGTTTTGGGAGCAGAGAGCTACTGCGGGCCGGGATCCGCGGGTGTGGGACTTCCGGTAAACACAGGACGTGCCAGGTTCTGCCTTTGTGTGTCCCGAGATCACCAGGCCACTTTCTTGCAGCAGGAAAGTTGGTCTTACCTGTGGTCCCGAGGCTCAAGTTCGCTCGCGGGGTGCTGCCCACGGGCTCTCTGAGGTGGCAGCAACCGGGAAGCGAGATTGCATTTTAATTATGACATTTCTTCCTTTCTTCCCTCCGAATCTTCACAAATATTCCTATTTACTCCCTTTTAAATTCATAGCCTCTTTTTCATTAATTTTTTTATTTAATGCAAATAGGCATTTCTGATGACATGAATATTCCAAGATATCAACTGTTAATAATTCCATATACCCTTACTCACATGTAAATTGTCAGGTTAATTACTTGGTTCCTGTGGAATCAGAGTGTTTTCAAGCCATCATGTGGATACTGGTAATGAATCTAGGTCCTCTTCAAGAACAGTAAATCCTCTTAGTTGCTGAGACATCTTAAAACCATTCTCTGAAAATTACAACTTTATGTAGGCTATGCAGCTTTTATAAAAACACATCCATGTTTATAATTTCTGCATTTCTCATTGTGTCCTTAAAACTCACCTTCTGTGATATGAGTAATGGAATCACGGTTCAAAACATTCACATGCACAGCAATCATATGAAGTGTATTTATTTTCTACAGATGCTTAGACTTGAATTTATTGTTACACACATCCCAGGATCAGAAATGCTTCAGGAGAAGCTAAATCTGCCTAACAACTGAGAGAGTCAACAGAGAATCCTTTCTTATTTCTTTTTTTAATTAATGTTTTAGAGATTCTCACTATATTATAGTTTAACTTTCTAAAGTCTTATCAAAGAATTTTACATTTAATTTTATGCCAAATCTTCCCATTTACATCTCGCCATAAAAATTGACCTTTCATTTTCTTACTGCTCTAGTTAGGACTTTGAGTACTATATTGAATAAGTAGTGAGAGAGTGGGCAGCCTTGTCTAGTCCCTGATTTTAGTGGGATTGCTTCAAGTTTTTCTCCATTAAATTTGATGTTAGCTACTTGGTTGCTGTATACTAATGCTTTTATATGTACAGTTGGGGGCCTTGAATTCCTGATCTTTCCAGGACTTTTATCATGAAGGTGTGTTGAATTTTGTCTCAGTGTCTAATTAAATGATCATGTGTTTTGTTTTGTTTTTTTTCTGGAACTTCTTCATATAGTGGATTACATTTAAAGATTTCTGTATATTGAACTTTTCCTGCATCCCTGGGATAAAGCCGACTTGATCATGATGGATAATTATTTGATGTTATCTTTGACTCAGTTTGCAAAAATTTTATTGAGTATTTTTGCATCGATGTTCATAGGGATATTGGTTGAAGTTCTCTTTCTTTGTTGGATCTTTGTGTGATTCATGTATAAGTGTAATTCTGGCTTCATAGAAGAAATAAGGTAGTACTCTGTCTGTTTCTATTTTGCGGAATAGTTTGGACAGTATTGTTGTGTGTTCTTTTATGAAGGTCTGATAGAATTCAGTACTAAACCCATCTGTTCCTTGGCTCTTTTGTTGGGGTTGTTGTTATTGTTTTGTGAGATTTTTAGTATCTGCTTGTATTTCTTTAGGAGTTATAGGGCTGTTTAGATGTTTCATCTGATCCTGATTTAGCTTTGGTACCTGGTATTTGTTGAGGGAATTGCCCATTTTCTCCTGAGTTTTAAGTTTTGTTGAATATAGGCTTTTGTAGTAGGTCCGATTTTTTTTTTTTTTTTTTTTTTTTTTTTTTTTTTTTTTTTTTTTTTTTTTTTTTTTTTTTTTTTTTTTTTTTTTTTTTTTTTTTTTTTTTTTTTTTTTTTTTTTTTTTTTTTTTTTTTTTTTTT
>NW_022652267.1:0-2300 GCF_011064425.1 Rattus rattus
CCGCCCAAATTCCAAACAACCTGGCTGAGCGCTCACAGAACAGACAGAATAGGGCAGAACGAGACAGAATCAGACAGACGCCGGCCGGCTTACCTCCCAGTGGGTGGTCGGTGGTCCCTGGGTGGAGGATCTCCTTTCCCGGCCAATGCACCAAATGAAAAGTTCTCAGGGAGAACTTCCCCTCGGGATGGAGGTCCTCCAACTCAATGACCAGACCGAGACCACAGGATGTAATCAGCAAGAGGAGGATTTGGTTTATTGTCGGGATACACAGGCACAGGCACCTGTGGGCGCTTCAGTCACTCGGGGGACTGGCGCGCCCCACGGAACCAAGGATGGGCTTTTTATAGGATTCTGGGGAGCAGAAGCAAGCATACAGAAGCAGATGCATGGTTACAGGGATATAATTGGTGGATTCTAATGTGGCAAGGGTTCAGCCCGGGGGCAAGTTCCCTAGCTACCTTCTTGGAACATAACGACTGACTCGGCCCCCCAAGGGTTTAGCCCGGGGGCAAGTTCCCTAGCTACCTTCCTGGAACATAACGGCTGACTCGGCCCCCCACCAGGGTGTGGGACCTCTCCCAGGGCTTTTCTCATTGTCAGGCGCTCAACCGCAGTCGTCCTGTTGCCATGCCTTCAACCATACACATCTTGCTTGGCAGCCGCTGTGTACTCAGTGTTCTAACCTTTCCCTGAACCAGTCATCTTAAGTACAGCCTTGCAAAATGGCGTTACTGCTGCTAAGCTGGGGTCTTTCACATGGTATAATTGCAGTTTTCTGAGGGTCATCGCTGCCTGAAGTGGCCTAAAGATGTCTTTTGTAATTTATTTCCTTGTTTAGCATCAAGAGGACCTGATGCCCCCAGAAGCCTGGATTGCTGGATACGCATGTTTCTGTGATGTACACATATACTCACACGTTTATAAACTACTGGTGTATGCTGTGCCCTTGGTTTTATTCTCTGTGTATTAGAATTTATAATAAAATACTTTTCACTGTGTATATGTGCGTGCGTCTGTGTGGCCTGTGCACATGAGTGCAGACTCGGATGGAGTCTAGAGGCGCAGTGAAGGCCGCTTCCCTAGCCCAGCTGCAGCCATTTTGTTCCCTGCCTTCCAATCATTTTATATTGTTGCTCACCCTGAACAAACTGGCTTGATTCAAACCAGGGTCAATCTGTCCACATCTCCTGTTATGCTCCGGGTGCTGTGAGGTTTGATAATCTTAGGGACTTCCATAACCATAAGCTCCACATAGGACCCATCAAATCAAAGGTCAGTTGCGGCTGTCATGTCTAAAGTGTCAAAATAATTTAAGTGAACAACAATTTACCTCAGCCCAACAGCCATTTAGAGACAAGGCCTTGTGTTGCTCCAGCTGCCTCCATCTGACTACATGGGTGAGGATGTCCTGGCATCCCCTGCTCTCTCCGTTTCAGTGAGGGCTGCTGGGACTCCAGTCTGTGCTAGCACATCTGGCTCAGAGCAGCCATATTAAGTAGGAAATGTTGTGACCTTTTCCTCAGTGAGAAGGTGGAGCAGAGGGGTCATGGGACAGAGGGCAGAGGAAGTTAGGGTGAAAGGTCACGATTCCTCAGACCAAGTACTGTTTCCCTTTTCACTCACACTAGGATGGCAATGCATGAAGTAGGAAGTGTAGGACCAAGGTAGAGACACGCATGAGAATCACTAGGGAGAGATCAGATGGAGAGCGGCAGTGGGATGGTGCCCTGGTGCCCAGAGACAGACCTGCATGGTGATGGTCACAGAGAGCGGCAGTGGGATGGTGCACGGAACCAGGGCTGGAGTCAGGACAGGGAATGGAGTTGTATTTTCTCTACAGTTTAGTTTTTTAGAAAAGAGAAAATTCTGATGGCTTTAAGGGGCATTTTCGGTGGCAAGGAAACACCACGCTCAGTGAATTCCCTCATCTGTGTAGACTTTGTGTAGCAATTACAGGAGGGCCCTACCATGGCCAGGACTGATTTTTTTTTGGTACTCAAGAAGAGAGGATTGAACATTACAGTCTTGGGCTGGAGACATGGCTCATCGGTGAAGACTGTTCCACCACAGGTCCCGAGTTCAATTCCCAGCACTGACAAAGGTCGCTCTCAACCATCCGAAATGGGATCTGATGCCCTCTTCTGGTGTGTCTGTAGACAGAGCCAGTGTACCCCATTCATGAAATAAGTAAAAATAACTATAAAAAAATAAAAAAAGTTACAGGCCTGGGTTACTCATGAGCTCCTGAGCTGAGGACCGAACCCAGGCCCTTGTGATCGCTAGGCAAGCGCTCTACC
>NW_022652268.1:0-2510 GCF_011064425.1 Rattus rattus
TCCAGTCCTTGAGATGTTCTGATTTGGGCCTGACTCTGAATCATCACTTTTTTTTTGTTTTTGTGAAAAGAAATTATTAAGGCAGAAGGAGAGTGGAGCCATTCAGCACTTGCGGGACACCTAGCAAATGCCTGGCAACAAGATCCTCATTTTCAACTAATGTAAAATGGAGATCAACTCATTAGCAGATTACCTCCATCAGAAAATATGTACAGCCAATTGTCCAATAGGCAGAGAAGAGGGGTTATGCAATGGTGTCTCACATAAAATCTTCTTTAAATGCTTCTTCCCCAAAGCTTTCCTCCTTGCCAGTTGCTTAAGCTCCTCTTCCCTCTACCCCACACCCCACAAGGCAATGACAGCCACTGTCTTTGACAACTCAGCAGTCTCTCTGGATTGTGAACATCACTCAGGAGGGAGAAGAGTCAAGTCAACTGAACAAGGGAGTAACTCTTTCTGCAATATATTCAGTCCCTATGTGTTCATGTGTGTCTGTGCCTATGGTGTGGTATGGTGTAGTATAGTGTGTGTGTGTGTGTGTGTGTGTGTGTGTGTGTGTCTGTGCCTATAGTATGTGTGTGTGTCCCTATGGGTATGAGTGTGTATCTCTGTGTGTGGTGTGTTTGTGTGTATCTATGGTGTGGTTTCTGTATGTGTATTCATGTGTGTGTGCCTATTGTTTGCTGTGTATGTGTGTGTGTGTGCATGTGTGTGTCTGTGCCTATGGGGTATGTGTGTTTGTGTGTTTGAGTGTGTGTGTGAGTGTGTGTGTGTATGTGTGTGTGTGACTTTATCTGGTGTCATTTGTATTATTTCTTTTGTTCTTTGAACAAAAATTCTCTCTCCTGTCATCCTGCTTTCTAGAAAAGAAGGCTGCTGTGATGTGGAGAGGTCTGCTCCAAGGTTACACAGCTTGTCAGTGGTGAATGCTGGTGATGGGATTGGTGGATTCCAGTATTCACAATGCAGAAAATGTGCCCAGAAATAAAATCTGCACCTTTTTGATATCCAGCGTATGGGACACTTGTTCTGTCTACTGTTTTAGACTTTCTGCAGTGCTTCTTTGTGAGTGGTGACCACACCATTTCCTATGACATTGGTAGTTTAACACAATCAACAGACTACTACCATGGACCAGATCCACTGGGTTGCATATAAATAAAGTTTTATCGGCATAGAACAGGCCCACTCCTCAGGTGGAGTGCATGACTGCTTTCACACTTTACTGACAATGTTAAGTAGTTGTGACAGGAATTGGTGATCCTCTGAGCCTAAAATATCTGCAGTCATGATGCCCGTCATGATACCACAATAATACAACTGCCTAAACAAGACCCAAAGAGTGACAACACTAACAGACACAGGAGTAGGGAGTCTAAATCTAACACATACCGCTTTTAAACAGAGAAGTATAGGCTGATGGCTGAGAGAGGGAGAATTAGTCTCTCTCAGGGATGAGCCTCCTAATACAAGTGGTCAGCCCCCAAATCTTATACATACAGGTAACACTTAACAGACTCAGCAGACTGCTTTTATGTATTTATGCATAAAAATCAATAATAATCAATGAAGAAGAGGCCATGAACCTGAGAGGAGGTAGGGGAGCAAGTGTGGGGGGAGGTTAAAGGGGGGTAAAGAAAGGGGCAAAAAGATGTAATTATATTTTATTTAAAACTTAAAAAAATGAAAGAAAAAAAAAGAAAGGAGAGACATGCCAATCGTCAAATGTTACAGAAGTTAAAACCTCGAGAATTACCGAAGTAGAAAGTGATTGTGATGAGCTGCATGACTCCTCACAGGTAGAACACAGCTGTGCAAACACTCAGAAGTGGCCGGCATCCTTGGCATGCCTGTGAGGACTTGAAAAGGACCAGTAGAGTCAGCCGCTACACCAAGTGCAAGCTCATAAGTATGGTGGGTGAAGTGTGACCCAAACAGTGCAACAATGCTAAGTGTGGAATGAGGGAGAATCAGAAAGATAAAAATCATTAGTAGCAACGAGGCTCAGGCAGCTTTCAGTGCCTACGTGCCTGGCTGAGGGGGCTCGAGGTTGTTCCTGACAGGCTCATCCTGTAACCGCTGCCTCAGAAGCAGGCAGATGGGACATCACAATAAATGAGTCACCTGGTGTCAGGCAGCTGGCGGCCTCGCAGAAGGATGGATTGTGCTGGTGAGAGAGATCCCGACACTTGTGTTGCGGATCCATTAATGTCAGCCACAGGTTAATTCTGAGCAATTTCCAGGTGATCCAATAATTCATTAAGCGGACGAAAACAAATCTTTGGAAAATCGAGCCGGTGACAGATAGAAGGCCCATGATTTATTGTCCGAGGAGGAATAAGTGTCTCCTGTTCCATTCTTCAGTCTGTTGAGTGAATCAACGTGTGCAGAAGAGCAAGGTGGTGGGAGCTGGCAGTATAGGCCTCTCTTCTCTGTGTATTCCCCCTTCCTCAGTGTTACTTCAACAGTATGAGGTGGAAAGACACAGCATAAAGCAAGAAGACTTGAAC
>NW_022652269.1:0-2268 GCF_011064425.1 Rattus rattus
GAGGGAGGGAGAGAGGGAGGGAGAGAGAGAGAGAGAGAGAGAGAGAGAGAGAGAGAGAAATTAGTCCTCATGTCCTCATGTCCCAACACTCTGTTGGAGGTAATGCCTTGCTTGTTGAGAAGGGGTAAAGAATAATCAAATAAAACATAACTGAGATGTAAAAATTAATTGAGCCACCATTCACATTCAATCTAGTGTGAATGATTCTGCACCGTTGGGGGAAAAAATTGGAGACAACAACAAAGGAAGGAAGGAAGGAAGGAAGGAAGGAAGGAAGGAAGGAAGAAAGAAAGAAAGAAAGAAAGAAAGAAAGAAAGAAAGAAAGAAAGAAAGAAAGAAAGAAAAGAAAAGAAAGAACAGAAGGTAAGGACTTTGCAAGAGAAATAACAGGGCTGGTTCCCAGAACCCTGTGAGACCAGAGGGTGTGGAAGGGAAAGTAAGGTGGGGAGGCAGACTGCCCACAGTGTACTACAGGAACAGCTCAGAGAGGTCAGAGAAGGGTGAGAGCTCCCTTCCTACTGAATATTGACTAGAGACTCTCAGTGCTAGGGCAGCTCTGGGCCTTAGGCGGCCAGAGTTGACCGGGAAGGCTGAGCTCAGCAGCCACTTGGCAGAAGAATTTCAGACCTCGAGAACGCTGCAGTCCCTCAGCTTTCCTCTTCCACAGCTAGACCTGCTTAGAGCTTTGCAAGCAGTAACGGGCAATACAAACATTTACATAATTGGATCGTTAACTAGCTCGTGTCTCTGCTTCCTCCCAGAAGGATAAACACCGGCTGAGTTTGTTTTGATTTCGTGTATAAACCACAACTTTACAGCATTTTCTATTCCTAACACTCTTTTCGTTTGACTTGTGTAAATATTCCTTAGTAAAACTATGTCCCTCTTTAAGACAGAACGAGCTCTCCGTGTAGTTAGATGAGGCCACAACAAGGTACGACAAGTCCGAGCCCATCATCTTTGAATGTTTAGAATACTTTTTGTGGGATGGAATTGAGCTACAAATTTCTGTCAAAGTAATTCATGGGGCCTGAGGAAGAATACAGCTGCACGCAGAGTGGAGGAGAGGAACAACAAGTCTACAGCTCCACCTTCCATAGCAGTCTTAGAGCGCATGCGGGTGGGTCACACACACGATTCGACCAAGGGAACACACCTTCATGGCTGCAGCATGTGGTTCCGCTCCGCAGCCTTCCTGTCTCACAGAGGGTTTGCACTGTCGAGATGCTGATATTTACTAAGCCTTGGGATCCTAGCCCTCTTCTGTTATAAAACTTCCCTATCTCAGCTGCCTGCTATGTCTTGATTCTGGGATGCTGGAGACCCAGATCAGAGTGCTCGAGTGGCTGTAGATGGGTCTCTCCGGTTCCCTGTAAATGGAAGCCAGTGTAGCCTCTGAAATTAGAGTAGGAGCCTCCAAAAGGGTTTGTACTCTGTAGACCTGTCACCCTCCCGAGAGAGTTGTTCTGATGGCTATGGAGGACCAGGATGAGCTTGAAGACCCTTCGTGTTCTGCTGCTAGGCAGAAACTGAGAGAAGATGACAGACGCAGCCAGGTGGTGTGGCTGTCTATCCTAGTAAAAGACAAGTATGCCTTGAGGTATGAGGAAGAAGACACACCAAGCTATTGCACAAACCAGCTCACAGGTCAGAAAAACACAGTACTGGGTATTTTTCTCCATAGAAACTAGGAGAAAGGAAGACAGGAACAGAACACAAGGAAACTCAGTTGCTTGGGGATTCTTTTCTTCTTTGCGGCCTGATTGTGTCTGAGCCTCATGGGCTCACTGGGAAGTGGTCATTAAAGCTTAGTTCCCTATGCCTCAGGTTCGGGAGAAAGAGGACATGACATCTGTCATTTATGTAGGTCTCACAGCCTTCCCTCTGTCTAGACTGTTCCTTTCCAAATGTTTTCTTTTGAAGTTCTCAGGTATCCCAAACTGGTCTTGAGCTAACCGCATGATAGAGGATGTCCCTGAACCTCTGATCCCCCTGCCTCCACCTCCCAAATGCTACTTCTGTGTTCCTATCTTGGTTATTTTTCTATCACTGTGACAGAAATACCATGACTAAGGCAACTTATTAAAGAAAGCATTTAATTAGGCCCATGATTATAGAGGCTTAGAGCCCATGACGGCAGAGCAAAGGCATGGATGGCATCAGGAACAACTGATCCACAAGCAGGAGGCAGAGAGAGGGGCTCACTGGGAATCGTGTGTGTGTGTGTGTGTGTGTGTGTGTGTGTGTGTGTGTGTGTGTGTGTGTGTG
>NW_022652270.1:0-2296 GCF_011064425.1 Rattus rattus
AGCCTTACAACATCTAGAAAGAACCGATGATGTTCAAACCACTCAGTGCGGAGTGAGTTTGTTAGCACCGGGTTTACCACAGGCCTTGTTCATCCATGCTCTCACACAGTCCATGTTGCTAGCTTCTATTGCATTGTTGGGTACTGGGGAAAACCAAACGTAACCTTTAAATATATTATCCCATATTTCTTTTTTTTTTTTAAAGATTTATTTATTTATCATATACAAGTACACTGTAGCTGTCTTCAGACACACCAGAAGAGGGCATCAGATCCCATTACAGATGGTTGTGAGCCACCATGTGGTTGCTGGGATTTGAACTCAGGACCTCTGGAAGAGCAGTCGGTGCTCTTAACCACTGAGCCATCTCTCCAGCCCTATCACGTTAAGATTAAATTATTTCACCCTCTTTAAATTTATTGTTCTAAAATGGTAAGTGTTCTAATATGTGTTAAGGTGACTATTCAAACAGGGTGGAGAAAATAACTCAGTTGGTAAAGTGCTTGCCCTCCAAGCACAAGGACCCAGGATTCATGCAGAAAGCAAATGTGGTTAGTGCATGTTTTGGACTCAAGTGCAGGGGAGGCAGAGGACAGCAGGAAGATCCCGGGCTCAACGTACACTGCAAGCTGCTGGCTCAGTGAGATTCTGTTGCAAAAAGCAAGCAAGGCAGAAAGAGTTCTGAAGAATGACACCTAGGGTTGTCCTCTGACCTCTAAGCACACACGCATACAAGCACACACACACACACACACACACACACACACACACACACACACACTTGTGGGCACCCTGGTCTACTACTCCCATAGGACACAGCCTCCAGGAGACGGGGTGGAGTTAGCCAAACATCAGGTGGTTGCTGATTTAAGTACTTTCCTTCACGCCTCTCCCATGGCTTTGTTTGAAGTGTAATTATTGTACCATTCCGCTCCCCCGCTCTCAAAGCATGTTCAAAGCATGCAAGATGTCACACCCTCAGGATAACTGAGTCATACAGCTACCAACACCACCCCATAGAGCATTTTCCTCCTCCTAGAGAACTGTTCCTCAGTCAGCCACAGCATCCCTCACTCACCATCCAAGCCTGACCGGGAAGCTTCACACCTTCCTGCCTCTGCCAACAGCCTGCTCTAGGCATCCACATGATGGGCTGTCATGGCATGTGGCCCTGTGTGTCAGCTTTTGCAGTCATGCTGTGAAAGCCAACATGCTGTGCTAGATATGGGCTTATATGGGCTTTTGGGAGGGCCATGACCTTGAAGGGCGACAAGGACCCTGTCTGGACTGCCATTCCAGAGGCTTCTTCAAAGATGCTTTTTATAGATTATTTATTTTTATTATTATTAAATGTGGTATACACATTTAATCCAATCACTTGGGAGGCAGAGTCAGGCAGACTTTTGTGAATTCAAGGCAAGCTTTGTCTACATAGTGAGTTCTAGGGCCTCTCTCTGTCTCTCTGTCTTTTTTTGTCTCTGTCTCTCTGTGTCTCTGTCTCTGTCTCTCTCTTTCCTCTGTCTGTATCTGTCTGTCTGTCTGTCTGTCTCTCTCTCTCTCTCTCTGTGTCTCCCTAAAAAAAACAAAACCAAACCCCAAATATTTATTTTAATTTATTTGTTTGTGTTTGGGTATGTGCACATGAAATGCAGTGCTCATGGAGGCCAGAAGGGGGCACCAGATCCCCTAGAGCTGGAATTACAAACAGTTGCAAGTCTCCTAAGTGAGTTGGACTCCTAGGAGGGTAGTACCCACTCTAAACACCCAGCCCTGAGGCACCTGTTACACACCTGCCACGTGTCCCCAGGAGGAACAGACTCAGTGTCTGTCACCTGTGCAAGAGGGTCTAGAATGTGTGTCCCTGGCAAAGGAGCAGGGCCCTTCCAAGTCCAGTGAGTGGGACAGGATGGAAGAATGACATTCAGGAGTGGGGGCTGTGGAGCAGTTGGTAGAGCCCTTGCCTAGTGTGCACAAAGCCTTGGGTTTCACCCCCAGCACCGCATAAACTGGGCACGGCAACTCAAGCCTGGAATCCAAGCATTTGGGAGGTGGAGGCAGGGGGATCAGAAATTCAGGATCACCCTTGGTTTAGTGAGCTCCATCTAAGGTTACATCAGACCCCAGCTCAGAAAAATACGAACACTCAGATGAGGGAAGGGAAAGAGGGTGTGGCAGCAGAGTCAGGGCTTGCGGGGTAAAGGGCAGGCCAGGAGTGTAGGAGATGAAACTGGGGTGCCTGCCGATCCTTCAGCCAGAAAGCCGCATGGCCCTGACATTTCCTCAGCCCATGGGCAGA
>NW_022652271.1:0-2086 GCF_011064425.1 Rattus rattus
CCCCAATATGGGTATTCCCCCTTATTGCCCCCATATTGCCCTGCTTTGTAAAATTTAATACAAACTCTGATCTGCAAGGATCTAAAGGTTGAATATTGAAATTTCCCCAAATGTAGTAGTATAGACATGAATGGAAAATTCAGCTTGCCTTGACTACATGCATTGTGTACCCTATTTGGGGACAGTTACAGATACAGGAAAGAATTCTGTATTCAGACATCCAGCAACCAGAGTGTGAGTATATGAAAGTCATAGAACAAATTTAGTCACAAAGCAAAGATACTTAAGCCCAGATTAGATCAGATAAATGCAACTGTTGCTGTATGAACACAGGATGCTATAATTTGATTAGAAACCAAAACTATCTGGTTATCATTTTTTCTACACTATCTACTGCAAAAAATTATTTTCCCCTTATTACTAAACCGTATAGATTTTAAGGTCAAGCAGTGATTTTATCTCATGCTTAGATAGTGTCTAGAAAGTAGTGACATTAGTAATTACATGAATGAAAACATGCTTAACAGTACCTAGAAATCCCTTGGTTTGTATATTGATAAATCAATCAATTAGTTGATAAGGGGTATGCAAATGGAATTTATTGCAGTAGAAACGCTTTGTCAATGAGGTATTTCCTTGCCAGGACTCTGGGACTGCATGCCTTATTAATTTGTAAAGATCAAGTTCTCTTCCTGCTGGCCGAGCACAGCATCTGTAGTGTGCTTTGTTGTGAAGCAATATCAGCCTGTGTTTTGCTTATATCCGCTGTTACCTTTCCTCCTGTTGGGTCATACGCCATGCTCAGAGGACATTAAAGCAAATAGAACTACTTGTTTTTGGAATGTACAGTTTGGTTTAGCTGTATATACATTTAATGAGGTTCATTTTTAAAGGACTTCTGAACATAGCTATACTAAAGATTGTATTGTTACCATTTAGTGCTAGTAATGTCATAAGTAAATAAGTTGTAGGGTTGTTGTTATATTATAAAATAAATGCCAGTCTTTAATATTACAACTTGATGCAGATAAGAAAGGCATCATTTTGTGATGACTGAGAAGCTCCTGGATAAACTTATATATTTTGCAGTTATAAGATAGAAAATTCACTGTAGGCACCTAGGCTTGTGTGTATTCATCGGAGATATCCATTGCCATGAATTCAAGTCATCCTGAGGTCACATTTACAAATGTTCTCCATCTACACTGAACTCACAACACTAAAGAAGAACCGAAAGGTTGTCAAGGCCACAATGAATTTGAAAGTAACTCTATAATAACATTCATGTGAAGATGGTCTTCAGATGATCCAATGACCACATCAGTTCCCTGAGTTGATTTATAAGGACCTAAATGAACAACCCTCTGACATTCTGGATGCCTTTTCTGTTTTTCTCTTATACGCCATGTGTATTTATTGTGACTCTTAAAAGATTAATTATATTTTCAGATATGTTGTGTGCTAGGTTAAAAATTATTTGTTGTCACTGACTTATATTATTGAGAGTATAGACCAATCTGTATTGATGTTTGGAACATGACAAGATATGCTGGCCCATGAATAAATTAACAATCTCCATACATTGCATGTCCATTACCTTCAAATGCCCATTCTTTGTCTTTTATCCAGGTCTTCAAATGATTTACGTTACTATTTTTAACTCCACTAATTTTCTCTTTTAAAATGGTAACATTTTTCTATTTTATATCACTGTATGTAGCTTCTTCCAGTTTGATGTATGTATTTCATAGTCCTGATAACTTACCAGCTAGGGGCAGAAATGATATAGAATCATATAAAAAAAAGGTTAAATTATAAAGCAAAAGAGCAAACCATTAAAGGGAGTACCATGTGTGATGTGAAGAGCTGAAATCCAAGATTATGCCTAAGCCGACGCCTTCAGCAGCTCTTTGAGGAGAGCTTCCAGAGCATTGCAGTTTTGAAGAGCAAAGGGGGCTCTGAGGAGAATATGAGTCAAAGGACGAAAACCAGCAGAAAAATCATACCAAATGGGAAAACGGATATGATGAGTTGGTTGCTTTTGTTCCCTATATATAGCTCTTATTTATATCACTGTTGCAAATAA
>NW_022652272.1:0-2300 GCF_011064425.1 Rattus rattus
CTCTTTAACACCCACGATTTAACCTTCAGCCGCTAACGATCACTTTCCTTTACTAGATGAATCAAGTAATGGAGCAATTACTGTTTTTTGATTTTCTTGTTCTCCAGAAAGCTTCTTTCAACCTGCCTCTGCCTTGTATACAGCCTTGATATCAGCTTTAATGTCGTCATTATTAGGTAAATCCCGTCCAAAAAATAAGGCGTGCTTGGAGTCCTGGGTAATTTTCACTAAATCAAATATAGATTGATCTTTTTGTCCTGAGGTAGGAATGGTTCATGTGTACCGCTTATTCAAAATACTCTTCAAAGGCTCTGATGATGCACAATCATTATTTTCATCCTTGCACAACTCGCTAAGTAATGTTTCCACCCTTCCAAAACCCGAAATCTTAGTATTACTGTCATCCAGAAAACTAGAAAACTCCAATCCTTTCGTAGCCTTTCACGGTTTATCCTTTTCCTTGTTTAAGTAAAGTAATCTACTTACCGACGAAAATCCTTTATCTTCTTTGGCTAGAGACGATCAAATAACAAATCCATTAGTGGGTTTGCCTACCGATTCCTCACCCAAAATCACCAACTCAAAATGCGCTCTTGTAACCTTCTGATTGCCTTTAGTCAACTTAGTCAAGTTCAGCACAAAACAACCCTGTTTGTGCGTTATCGAGTCAAACAAAACATCATTATCTTCTAAGGCTGCGGTGGCATCCAAATCCAAAAGTCATTTATCCTCTCCTGCTGTGTTTTTTATGTGATTCTCTAAGCACTTGGAAATTAAAAACAAATCTGATTTTTTATGGCTTGACTGTGTGGAGCCTGAAGCACCAAAATAATTTCCTGTTGCGTAGGCTCCTCCTGCGCCAGCACCTGCTCCACCCGCAGCAGCCAATGCAGCAATAGCAAGCTCCTTAACTCCCATATTGAATAACTATTTCACATACTAAGACAACAATCGAAGGGACAATCGAAGGGACAATCGAAATTAAAAAATTGTCAAAACTTTATGGAAAACAGATATGCCTAAAGATAAGCGGAAAATTAATTTAAAAGGGCTGTTTGGTTGAGACCAAAGAAATTTACATTGGAATTGAATAACTCAAATTTAAAAATAAGAAAATCTCCCATCAAAAATTCATTTAAGAAATGTATCCAAGAGTTCCTATGGCAAAGACTACAACTTTTGAAGCGCGTTATTAAAAGGCCATAATGGACTTGTTTAGATACTACTTAATTAACCCATTGAAATTTGGTGGTTTTGAATTTGCCTTCTTCTCCTTTAACGACATCAAAGGCACACTCGGTTAATACAAATGGTTCTTGTTCTTTAGTAATTTCTTCCTTCTTCCAATTGTTTTCCGATCATTTGTGTGTGTAAAAAATTCGCCCGGTTCATGGGGCGTTATTATCGTTCTTCTTTTGTTCACACTTGTGTCTATCTTCACTGCCTGCACTTGATGGTTTGGATGACCCATCCACATTATCTCCTGTATTTCCCTCATCAAAAATAAGTTTCTGGCCGGTTCAGTAAAGAATAGAATCGTCGAAACCACTCAGTGAAACATTCAAAAATTGAAACATTTCTTGGTCGCCTGAATTTTCATTGTTTCACTTATATTTCTTATTAAAAACACTTTCCATTGATCCGTTTGTCGAACAACTTTCTATATAACAAAAATTAGATAAAGAAACACTAACATTACCAGGAACTGCTTTTCCACTTAAAGTTATCGATTTTGATGATGTTGAGTTGTAAGAGAAAATCGGACCACCTCATCTTCATCCATCTTTAACCTTTCACCTACTCTCATCGCCTGTTGCGGTTTTTTCAACCTTAAGGGATCAATGGTCCTGTCTTAACGGAGCTTTTTGTGCTGACCTCGAAGTTATTTCGTGCGAAGTTTTAGCATTGTAAATTTTTGTTCCAAAAATTAATCCTTTGTTGTTTTTCATCAAAGTCATTTCAATAGTGACCAAAACCGCTTTATCCTCGAACTTCTGCACATCAACATAGAGACATCCTTCTTCTGAGTTGACTATGTTAGAGTCGGATCCATCCTTAAAATCAGAAATATTAAATATGTCCTTGGAACATTCCCCGGCAGTTACACCTTTGCTATTTGTATAATCAGAATATTTTTCCTGGTAGTCTTCATTGGTAATGACAGAAACCAGAGATGTTTGTGAGCTGTCTAAAGTACCACCCTCTCTCGGAGCGGAAGAATTTAATATATTTGATGGATCAACTGTTTCTAACTGTGCATCTGATTTAACGCTCGTCTGATTTAAATAATTTCCTGTTGC
>NW_022652273.1:0-2383 GCF_011064425.1 Rattus rattus
GGAGGGGTCAGGAGGGGGAGGAGTCAGGGATGGGAAAGGAGAGGAGCGAGGAGGGAGTTGTCGTGGGGGAAGGAGCAGCCGGAGCCCTGGCGAATTAAAGGCGCCAGGGATGAGGGACTTGGGGGTGAGGAGTGGGACAGTGTAGGGCGGATCTCGGTAGCCAAGTGCTCTAACCACTGAGCTAAATCCCCAACCCCCAATTTTTTTTTTATTTTTCAGAGCTGGGGACCGAACCCACGGCCTTGCGCTTGCTAGGCACGCGCTCTAACCACTGAGCAGCATCCCCAACCCCTCATTATTAGATCTTGGTTCATGCAAACTTCCCTAACTCCGTGAACCTGGGGTCCCCCTCAGCGTGGGTAAAGAGGAGGCAGGAGGAGGTCAAGGCCTCTGCATGGACCCGGATGACCTTTCCCGAGGCATCCGCCCTGATGCTAAGCCGTCAGGACTTGGACCCCCGGCCCCCAGCATGGCGTCCTGAGCCTTTCCAGGAGAACAAGTGGTTAGCGCCCTAGCCGTCGTGATCCAGCGACCCACACGTGTGCCCACTGAGCGATGAGTGCAGAATCCTCTCGGTGTAGGTGGTCGATGTATGGGCGAGGGGTGGACTAAGATCCTAACACAGCTGAAAAGCCAAAGAAAGGATCGCAGATGAGGAGGTGGCTGACGGGGTGCCCAGCACATGTAATTCTATGTGCAATGTGGGGATGGGGATGTAGCTCAGTGGTTAGAGCGCTGGCCTAGCGAGCGCAAGGCCCTGGGTTCGGTCCCCAGCTCCGAAAAAAGGAAAAAAAAAATTGGGGGTTGGGGATGTAGCTCAGTGGTTAGAGCGCTTCCCTAGCGAGCTCAAGGCCGTGGGTTCGGTCCCCAGCTCCGGAAAAAAAATTGGGGGGTGGGGGTTTAGCTCAGTGGTTAGAGCGCTTGCCTAGGAAGTGCAAGGCCCTGGGTTCGGTCCCCAGCTCCGAAAAAAAGAACCAAAAAAAAAAAAAAAAAAAAAAAAAAAAAACGCGAGAAGGGCTTTATTTTCTGTTAAGAATGTGAAACAAAAAAAAAACAACAACAAAACAAACAAACAAAAAAAAACCCTAAAAGACAGGAAGGGGCAGACAGGGGCGGCTCACGCCTCTCATCCCAACACAGGGAGGAGGAGGCAGGCGGATCTCGGGATGGGCGTCCAGCCTGGTCTACGGTGTGAGTTCCAGGACGGCCAGGGCTGCCCAGAAAAATCCGGTCTCGGAAAATCACGGAGAGAGAAACAGGCAGGGAGCGCGATGACGTCATCGGAGGCCGTCGCATGCTCTAACCTCAAGGACGCTCTCAGAGCATCGGGGTCCGACCCCAGGGTCCTATGCGTAGGAGGCGCGCGCTCGACCTCTCGGCCGCACCCCCGGACTGCGTAACATTGATCTCCCTCGTGCAATGGGAAGGACTGGGTTCGCCTTAAAATTTCTTTTTTTCGGAGCTGGGGATCGAACCCAGGGCCTTGCGCTCGCTAGGCCAGCGCTCTAACCACTGAGCTACATCCCCAACCCCAATTTTTTTTTCCTTTTTTCGAGCTGAGGGACCGAACCCAGGGCCTTGGCGCTAGGCCAGCGCTCTAACCACTGGAGCTCACATCCCCAACCCCCCAATTTTTTTTTTTTTTTTTTCGAGCTGGGGACCCAACCCAGGGCCTTGCGCTTCTTAGGCCAGCGCTCTAACCACTGAGCTACATCCCCAACCCCCAATTTTTTTTTTCCTTTTTTCGGAGCTGGGGACCGAACCCAGGGCCTTGCGCTCGCTAGGCCAGCGCTCTAACCACTGAGCTAAACCCCCAACCCTGTATAGCTCAATGCTTATAACCGTTCTCTTCAGGGGAGTAGGGTGAGACCGACCTCACTATGTAGCCCAGGCTGGCCTCTCACTTGAAATTCTCCTGCCTTTGCTCACTCAGGGCCAGGGTCACCGTGCGTCACGGCGTGGTGAACTTTCTCATAGCCATTCCGAAGCGCGTCCTTTGTGGTTCCCATGAACACAAACTCACCCTGACTCGTTCTCCATAAACCTGTGGTAATGACAGAAAAAATAAAAAAAAAAACACCGGCATCGCAGAGCGGAACCAGACCCGGGTGCAACCATCGGGAATAAACGCAGATTGCGCAGGGGACCCGGGTTTGCGTGCATCGAGGAGGATGGACAGAGATCGCGTTGATCTTCATCCTCTTAGGCTCCCTTGGGTTGATCGTACGGAAGAAAACGCATAGATAATCGTGCGTCCCTCGGACACGGTCGTCATCCTGAAAATGAGTTTAGATTCCTCGCTCTCTGGAGGCATCGCTGACTTCATTAAATTGGATGTCAACGGGAATCCGGGACGGCTCCCCTCCGATGGTTGGTTCTTTCT
>NW_022652274.1:0-2291 GCF_011064425.1 Rattus rattus
AAAAAAAAAAAAAGAAAGAAAAGAAATATAGGGCAACACAGGTAAACAAGTAGAAGCCCTTAAAGAGGAAACACAAAAAATCCTTAAATGATTACAGGAAAACACAATCAAACAGTTGAAGGATTTGAACAAAATCACCCAGGATTTAAAAATAAAAAAAAGAAGACCACCCTGAAGATAGAAAACCAAGGGAAGAGATCAGGATTCACAGATGCAAGCATCACCAACAGAATACAAGAGAGAGAAGAGAGAATGTCAGGGGCAGAAGATCCCATAGAAAACACAGCCATCAAAGATAATGTAAAACACAAAAAGTTCCTAATCCAAAATATCCAGGAAATCCAGGACACATGAGAAGATAAAACCTAAGGATAATAGGTATAGAAGAGAGCAAAGATTCCCAAATTAAAGGGCCAGTAAATATCTTCAACAAATTTATAGAAGAAAACTTCCCTAACCTAAAGAAACAGATTCCCATAAAGAAACAAAAAGCCTACAGAACTGCAAATAGATTGAACTAGAAAAGAAATTCCTCATGTCACATAATAGTCAAAACACCAAATACACAAAACAAAGAAAGAATATTAAATGCAGCAAGGAAAAAAGATCAAATAACATATAAAGGCACACCTATCAGAATTACACCAGACTTCTCACCAGAGACTGTAAAAGCCAGAAGATCTTGGGCAGATGTCATACAGACCCTAAGAGAACACAAATGACAGCCCAGGCTACTATAACTAGCAAAATTCTCAACTAACATAGATGGAGAAACCAAAATGACAAAATCAAATTTACACAATATCTTTCTACAAGTCCATCCCTACAAAGGACAATAGATGGAAAATTCTAACACAAGGAGGAAAACTACACCCTAGAGAAAAAAATAAAGTAATATCCTTGCAAGGAAACCAAATGAAGAGAGACACACAAACATAGTTCCACCTCTAACATCAAAAATAACAAGAAACAACAATCACTATTCCTTATCGCTTAATATCAATGGACTCAATTCCCCAATAAAAAGATATTGACTAATAGACTGGATATATAAAGAGAACCCAGCATTTTGCTGCATACAGAAAACATACCTCAGAGACAAGACAGACACTACCTCAGAGTAAAAGGCTGGAAAACAACTTTCCAAGCAAATGGTGTAAAGAAACAAGCTGGAGTAGCCATTGTAATATTGAACAAAAATGACTTTCAACCAAAACTTACCAAAAAAAGATACTGAAGGACACTTCATATACATCAAAGTAAAAATCCACCAAGATGAACCATCAATCCTAAATATCAATGATCCAAATGCAAGGGTACCTACATTCATAAAAGAAACCTTACTAAAGCTCAAAGAACACATTGTACCTCACACAATAATAGTAGGACTTTTCAACAACCCAATCTCATCAATAGACAGCTCATGGAAACAGAAAATAAGCAGAGACATGGAGAAACAGAAGTTATGAATCAAATGGATTTAATGGATATTTATAGAACATTTCATCCTAACACAAAAGAATATATATCTTCTTCTCAGTACTTCATGGGTACTTTCTCCAAAACTGACCATATAATCAGTCACAAAACAGACCTCAACAGATACAAAAAGTTAGAAAATAATCCTATGCATCCTATCAGATCACCACTGACTGAGGATGGTCTTCAACAAACAAAACAAAACAAAACAGACAAACAAACAAAACAGAAAAGCCCATATACATGGAACTTAAACAACTTCGGCTCAATGATAATTTGGTAAACGAAGAAATTAATTAAGAAATTAAAGACTTTTTACAATCTAATGAAAATGAAGGTACAACATACACAAACATATGGGACACAATGAAAGCAGTGCTTAGAGAAAACCTCATAGCTCTGAGTGCCTCGAAAAAAGAAACTGGAGAGAGCATACATTAGCAGCTTGACAGCACAACAAAAAGCTCAAGAAAAAAAAAGAAGCAAATACACAAAATACGGGAAATAATCAAACTCAGGGCTGAAATCAACCAAGTACAAACAAAAAGGACTATACGAAGAATCCAAAAAAACAGGAACTGGTTCTTTGAAAAAAAAAATCAACAAAATAGATAAACCTTTAGCAAGGATAACAAGAGCACAGAGTGTGTATCCAAATTAGGAAAATCAGAAATGAAAAGGGAGACAAAAAAAAAAAAAAAAAAAAAAAAAAAAAAAAAAAAAAAAAAAAAAAAAAAAAAAAAAAAAAAAAAAAAAAAAAAAAAAAAAAAAAAAAAAAAAAAAAAAAAAAAAAAAAAAAAAAAAAAAAAAAA
>NW_022652275.1:0-2293 GCF_011064425.1 Rattus rattus
CAAGCATATTAGGCCAGAACAAATCAATGGTTTAAAAAAAATGAGAATTTAAAATAGGGTGGATAAAGAGATTTCAGTAGGTCTGGGAAGAGTTTTAGGAAGAATGCATATAACAAGAATACATTATACAAAATTTTCAAATAATATTATTATAAAATATCTCCTTTTCTATATTTGCATTGAATTTTCTTATACTAACTTGTCTTATGTTTATAAATGTGGCTGATCGAGAGAGATAATTAACAGTCTATTCCTGTTTTTTTCCTGTCTGTGTGACTCTGTCTTGGGTGTGTTTACTGGGGTATTTAGGAACTTATCTCCAACATAAGAAAATGTACAGTAAGATATCCACAGTAGATATCCACAGTAGATATCCACAGTAAGATATCCACAGTAGATATCCACAGTAAGATATCCACAGTAGATATCCACAGTAGATATCCTCAGTAGATATCCACAGTAGATATCTGCAATAGATATCCACAGTAGATATCCGCAGTAGATATCCACAGTAGATATCCGCAGTAGATATCCGCAGTAGATATCCACAGTAGATATCCACAGTAAGATATCCGCAGTAGATATACACAGCAGATATCCACAGTCGATATCCACAGTAGATATCCGCCGTAGATATCCACAGTAGATATCCACAGTAAAATATCCACAGTAGATATCCACAGTAGATATCCACAGTAGATATCCGCAGTAGATATCCACAGTAGATATCCACAGTAAGATATCCACAGTAGATATACACAGTAGTGCAGAGAGTGTTAGAAAACATGTGGCAAACTCTTTAATAATTTGAGCAACTTGAATATACTTGAGTCTCATGATTCATCTCTCATGAGGAGTTTGACAATTGTTATGTAGAACTTTTAAACATTTGTGGAAAAGCAAGGAAAATGATGACACTGGACAGTTGTTTCTAGTATCACCATACAAATTAACAGAGGGGAAAACTGAATTCAGTGTCAAAATTGTCCAGCAACTGAATAAATCTTCTTTAAATACATGTACTGATTTCTTAATGTTCGGTTCCTCTAGAGAACTCTGATAATTGTAACATCATATTTGGCAATAGTAAGAAAATAGCCAAGACAGAAAATGTTAAAATGTAGTTTTCTCAAACAATTGGAAGTCAGGGAACTCAGAGCAACTGTTTACCATTCAATTTATAACAAAAATATAAACATTATTCATAAAACAGATATATTTAATAAAATGATTTTAGAAACTCATTTTTAAAAGGATGCTTTATGTATAGTCAAAAAATGTTGGGTCAGTCTACTTGACCCTACTCTAGATGAAAATTTTCAGATTCTAAAATGATAGTTTATGCGAACTTTTGTTTTACGTTTTGATCACATAATAAAAGTTGTAATATCAGAGCATTATAATATAGTTTAATTCCAATTAAATTCCAATTATTTGATACCCTTTCATCCTTTCTTGAAGTACTTGCACAATGAATAAGAAAGGTGGAAAGCCCTGAGATCATTATACCAAAACAAAAGCATGCATATATATACATATATATATTTCTATTACCTATAGGAAAACATGTTTTCAATGTCATGTGCCTTTTATTTCAGATGATAGAAATAGGGAGATCTCTAGGGATTTCTGGTCAGTTAGCCTAGAGAAATTGGTGACCTGAGTGTTTAGAGGGAGAATTGTCTTAAAAAATCAGATGGTAGAGCAACTGGAGAAGACATCTGCCATTTTCTGTGGTGCGTGCGCACACACACACACATAGACACACACACACAGACACACATACACACACACACACACACACACACACACACACACACACAAAACTATAAACATTTTATTGACCCAAAACATCTTCTCAAAAGAAATGCTCTCTCAAACAAGTCATAAATCTTATTTGGAAATACTTGCTCTCCTCTATTCAACTAGAAGTTAATCAAGAGGAATATACTTTTATTCATAGAGTGGATGTATTTTGCTACCAAGTTCGGAACAGAAAGAAACATATATGTTGTAGAAGGCCTTGACATTAACCTTTGTCTCAAGTGGTAGGTTTGAGAATATGGTTTTACTGAAAATATTTTAAATTTCTGAGCATAGACTGTTTTTTTAATGAGAGCCATGAGAAGTTAAAGAGAAACCCATTTTTCATTTTTCCAAACTGTTCCAAGGATCGTATATACATATATTCAACTTCAACATTCTACTGAATGTTTGAGGAAATGTCAACAGGGGAGAGAGAGAGAGAGAGAGAGAGAGAGAGAGAGAGAGAGAGAGAGAGAGAGAGAGAGAG
>NW_022652276.1:0-2285 GCF_011064425.1 Rattus rattus
AGACTATACATGGACTGACCCTGGACTCTGACCTCATAGGTAGCAATGAATATCCTAGTAAGAGCACCAGTGGAAGGGGAAGCCCTGGGTCCTGCTAAGACTGAACCCCCAGTGAACTAGACAGTTGGGGGGAGGGCGGCAATAGGGGGAGGGTGGGGAGGGGAACACCCATAAGGAGGGGGAGGGGGGAGGGGGATGTTTGCCCGGAAACCGGGAAAGGGAATAACACTCGAAATGTATATAAGAAATATTCAAGTTAATAAAAAAAAAAAAAAAGTACCTCCAGAACAAAAGAGTTTATTCCACAACCACAAGGATGTCTCAGCCTTAGAGAATATACCACTCTAATCAATCACAGTTTTAATATGAAAAAAAATACCAGATGTCAATAAATGCGAAAAAGCATTTCATGGGGTTAAATTTTCTTAACTAGATTGATCTCCAACAAATACCGCAGTTAATGACAAAGTGCAAAAAAGTGTTAATATCTGTAATAATTCTGTCAGAAACTTCATCAATAGAAAAAGAGATAGCCCATGGAAAGCTCTTCATCAATAGAAAAGGGATAGCCCATGGAAAGCTCTTCATCAATAGAAAAGAGATAGCACCTGGAAAGCTATCGTTATAGTGACCACAGAAAAATCAGGTTGAAGCCCTCACAAAATTGAATTTAAATTCTTTAAAGTCATAGTAAAGAGGAAAATAGAAAGGAGAACCATTTACTTCACCCATCAGATCCTCGTGAATCTCGGCTTGAGGATGACACCACGTTCAGTGGGAAAATTGAGAAGCAGTGAATCTTTATATGGTTTGGGAGAGACTTGGCACAGCCAATGTGGGAGATAGTATGTCCGGGTCTTGAAAGCTGAAGCTAATTGCTATTATTTTGCAAATCTTTTCTTTGGTAAATAAATGGCTTTGGAAAACTCACTTGGATCAACCACATGTGTGACATTTTCAAGCAGCCTAGTGAGGAACCCAGTGAGGAACATGTGAACAAATGTGATGTTCGTTTGATAGGCTACGGCACAGCAGTCTAACGCCACAGACTAGACTTGCCTGCGTCTGCTTAGAAAACCGCTTTCCTCAACAACAAGCCTTGGAAGGTAGAGAAACCTGCTTTTTATACAAAAACTTAAAGTTCTATTTTAACAAGCAAATGAACTTGTAGTTCTAATATAGAAAAGGTCTGCCTGGACACACCCCTGAATCCATAATAGGTGTTGGCTCTAGAGGTGAGAAGTACATCTGCGCTGCGGGCCAAAGGAGGCACGCACATCCCGTGTGCAGACCTAGAGGAGATATCACTCCATGCAATCCTTCCACCTCCACACACAGGAGGGCCTCTCATGTTAGGGCTCTTACTTACTTTTCCCATCTCTGGGTTTGTTCACTTACGTCACAGGAAATGAAAGGGTGGAGCATTTATCTCCCTTTGTTTCTTCCATGGAATAAGCACATTCTATCCACTCATTTTCCCTCATTCATTATGTGTTTTAGAGATTACATTAAGGAATTTTATTTCGCGTATGTGTGCGTGCATGCTTGTGTGTGTGTGCGTGTGTGTGTGTGTGCGTGCGCGCACGTGTATACATCTACATAAGGCTACCTGTGGAGGCTAGAAGACAGTACCAGATGCCCTGGAGCTGGACTTGCAGGCACTTGTCAGCTGACTGACGTGTGTGCTGTGAGCAGAACTTGAATCCTCTAGAAGAGCAGCAAACGCTCTTAACCTCTGAGCCATCTCCTTTTTTCTGGTCTTTATCTGCATATTCTCTACAGTTTTTTTTTTTTTAAATACAAGACTAGTTCCATTTTTCTGAAAAAGAAAACTTAAGAATTCTAATCCTTTAGGAACTTTTTCTTTCATATTTTCACCCCCTGCAGAAGATTATTGAGAGAAACGTTGCTAAATTAGAGACTGTGCTGTGTATCTCACGCTCTGATGATTTAATGATCTCATCAGAGCAGTGGGAAATTAGCCTTATTAATGAGAAACAGTTTTGGAGAAATTGAAAGAGGATATACAATCAATTACTTGCATAAGCTTTGTCAAAAATGAGTAAGTATCTGATTTTAGATGATCATAAAGTATTTTAACCATTTTTCTAAGAAGAGGAAGAGGAAGAGAAAGAAAAAAGGAGGGAAAGAAGAAAAAGAGGAGGAGGGGGAGGAAGGGGCAGAAGAGGAGGATGATGATGAGGAGGGGTGGGAAGCAGCAACATCTTTCAGACAAGTTTACAAGGATCGTTTTGCACGCCCATCATTAGGAAAGAGATAGTGTC
>NW_022652277.1:0-2221 GCF_011064425.1 Rattus rattus
TTGAAGTTTCAAACCCAACACCAGGCCAAACCCAGGCACAGTCTCTTCTCTCTCTCTCTCTCTCTCTCTCTCTCTCTCTCTGCCTGCTGCCCACCTGTACATCAGCATCTAAAGCTATCTTCTTCTGTAAGAGTTGCCTCGGTCATAGTGTCTCTTCGCAGCAACAGACTAGTGACCAAGACAAATGTCCAACCATAAAAGCCTTACAGAAGAATGAGTAGAAAGAACTCTGATATCTTGGTGTGACACGGCTGTGCTATTCTTGATCTCACAGCAGCTGTGATTATCTGCACGTGATCTCTACAACACTGAACCTATACACATCCCGTCACAGAACAGTGAAGGGCTGATGGAACCTCACCCCTCTCTGAAGGAGCCTATGTAATGTTTGGCAGGAATGCAAAATGGTATAGTCACCTTGACAACGTGTTTAAATTGCTTGATGATCTAAAAAATCATCATACTAAAAATAAAACAGAATATATATATTTTTTAATATATGTATATAGAATTCTACAATATGCTTTAGAAGCTCTTTTGGTGTAGCACTACCTCATTGCTGAATAATATTCCAACCTATGTCTACTGAAAGAGTCCAGAAGTCATCAGTTCCTAAGCTGGTTTATCAGAACTTTATGCTCTCTAAATGTTTAACAGTCATAAATAATAAACAATCATAAAAATAACTTTAAATCTTTAAAGTTAAAAAACTGCCTTGAATAACTTACCTTGCAAAATAAATGTGTTTTCTCCATTTTTCTGTTTTTCTATCCTTCAGGACCCAAAGGTTTTGACGAATAAATAGGAATGAGAAATAATATAAAAGTGTTTCCTGACAAACTGTAAACAGAAAAATATGAAGAAAAGATCACAAGCTATAAACAAAAAGTAGAAAGAAAAGATCATACTTCTGTTTAAGAGACAAGGAGGTTACATCTACTTGAAGTTGCCTCTTCAGAGTGGCACTCAGAGTACATTGATAAATAGCAACAATGTAGACCGGTGGGCAAAAGCTAGAGGATAGAGTTAGTAGGTAATAAATCAGAGGTCACCCAAATTCCTAAGTTTACTTTTTTAGTATACAGAGAAGTAGAGAAATGTATCTCAAATGGCAGGGGAAGAAGAGAAACTATATTTGTTATTATTTGATTGATGAGTTATTGTTATTGTTATTTAAACAAACACTAAGACAGAAGTGCAGAAAGAACAACCACATTACCAAGTGCTCAGTATGTGCTAGACATTAATATAAACACGTTGACATGAATTATTTCATGTATTATACATAATTATCCTTTAAGAAATTGTCATTGTCATTATTTTACAGAAACACCCAGTCAGCAAACAGGGGTTTAAATACGAATTCTGGAATCTAGCTCTGAAAACGTGGTCCTTCCTGTACCACATAATATTGCCTCAAAACATTGATACTGCATGGGGCTGCACGGCTTAGTGATTCAGAGCAAATCTGCCTTTAGGACCCAAGCTGGGTTCCAAGCACCAGTGTCAGGCACCTCACAACTCTTCTGCCCTCTTCTGGCTGTCTCAGGCACTGCATGTACATGCACAAACTCTCATAGACTTACACACATATACACAATTTTTTAAACCTTCTGAAAATTTGGTGGAGGGAGTCAATGTTGCAAACAAAAGCTATTGTATCCTGGCTTCACATCAAAGACTTTCATGTTATGCAAATGTAATAACCAACATTAGAAAAACTCGGGGTTGGGGATTTAGCTCAGTGGTAGAGCGCTTGCCTAGCAAGCACAAGGCCCAGGGTTCGGTCCCCAGCTCCGAAAAAAAAAGAAAAACTCACAATTTTTTTACTGCTATACAAGCCACATTTGATCATCTATTCATTACATTGTTCGTTGAATTACTGTATTAGTTACAACTATCAGAGAATTTTTTTCTTTTGTAAAATGTTAATATTCTAATTAAAAAACTGTACCACAGATGCAGATACATTGTAGCTAATGCCACTATTAAATGTTCAAGCATTAACCTCCATTTATCACATTTGCAATAGATCTTCCACCTCATGCCAGAACTTACGCTGTGGAGAATTCCCACCGGATCTGCTTTTGAGAGGTAAAAACCTGAGAAGAAAGCAGACGAGGAAACACAGAAACCATCCTCCGTACAACAAATGACCTGACAGACGTGGATTGAAGACACCGGAAGTTTCCCTAACCGCTTAAGTCTCCACGTAGCTAGG
>NW_022652278.1:0-2260 GCF_011064425.1 Rattus rattus
AACCACTGAGTCTTCCCCCAAGCTCTGGTTGTTTGTTTCTTTGTTTGGACTTTCGTTTTGTTCTGTTTTTGTTTGTGTGCTTTTTGTTTTTTGTTCATTTGTTTGTTTGTTTTGATACACTCTGCCAAGCTGTACCTTCTAATTGGAGTGTTTTGATTAGTTTTAAAATAATTCAGGTGTATTTATTAACATGTTAGTATTTTAAAATAATGTTTGATTATTTGTCCGTATTTATTATGCTTCTCCCCCTTCCTTTTTAGGAAATACTTGATGTTTTCAGGATTCCTTTTTGGCGTATGTAAAATGTTTTAAGCACGTTTCTGTGTGAAGCAGTCACAGAGCTTTGCTGGCTACCCCTTCCCACAGAGGGCGATTTTCCACTTTGTATCTCACCAGCATTTTGACAGTCTGAGTAAGGGCTGGGCCCACTCCTCTATTGAAACCCTTTATCTTATCCACTTCCAAACAATACCACTTTAAGGAAGGCAAGAGGGTTCAGTGGGCAGGGGTGCTTGCTACCAGCAGGCCTGATGACCTGAGTTCCCTCCCTGTATCCCACACTGTAGAAAGAGAAAACTGATTCCTGCAGATTTCCCTCTGACCATACAAGTATTGTGGCATGTGCACATCCACGCACATGAACACACAAACAATAAAACAAGGAACTGTAAAAATAGTACCGTTTCTCTTTCTCACTTTTTCTTCTGTCTTTAGTTCTCCAAGATTCCTCCTTTTGCCGTTTCCTTTCTGAGGCACCTCCTTCAGACATCCTCCTAATGGATGACTGCTGACTGCTGACTGCTCACTGCTGACTGCTCACTGCTCACCGCTCACTGCTCACTGCTCACTGCTGACTACTGCTGACTGTTGACTGCTGACTGCTCAGTGCTCAGTGCTCACTGCTCACTGCTCACTGCTGACTACTGCTGATTACTGCTCACTGCTCACTGCTGCAGTGCTCACTGCTCACTGCTCACTGCTCACTGCTGCAGTGTTCCTTCACCTGAAGGTTCCTACACATCTCTGAAAGATAAAGTCATCAGACAGATCCATGATTCTCTGGACTTGGCCAGGATGTCTCAGAGGAGTCCACTGTGGTCCAGGCTGCTGTTTGCTGGGGTGATGGTCTTCTCTTTCTGTCTGGATTCAGGCTAATCTCTGTGTCCTGGGATCTTAGAAGACTGTTGAGTCTTAGCATGGATCCTGGCTTAGCTGGCATTCGGTCAGCCTCTTGTATCTACAGGCTTATGTCTACAGGTTTATATCTGTGGGAAGTTTACAAGCATTAGTTCCTTCAGTCTCTCTGCTTGCCCACCTTGTTTTCTCCTTTCCTTTGAAGCCTGAGGATGGCTCATAGATCCCTGAAACTCGGTCTATTCTTACAGCATATTCTCTCTGTTGTTCAGGTGATGGACACCCCACCCGTCTCTTTAAGTTGACCAACTCCATCTTCTATTGCCCTGCAGTATTCTGGAGCTAGATCAATAGAACTTTTTTTTTTTAATGATTTTTAAAGATTTATTTATTTTATGTATATGAGTACATGTGGTTGCTAGGACTCGAACTCAGGACCTCTGGAAGAGCAGTCAGTGCTCTTAAATGCTGAGCCGTCTCTCCAGCCCTCAGTAGGGTTTTTTTTTATTTTGTTTTTACTTTTTTTTTCTTTTTTTCGGAGCTGGGGACCGAACCCAGGGCCTTGCGCTTGCTAGGCAAGCGCTCTACTACTGAGCTAAATCCTCAACCCCTTGTTTTTACTTTTATAATTTTAATTTGCCCCTTTTTATTACTTTGCTAAAATACCTATTTAAAAATGGTAGTAGTTCCTTATCAAGTTGTGTGTGTGTGTGTGTGTGTGTGTGTGTGTGTGTGTGTGTGTGTGTGAGTGAGTGACTGCTGACTTACTTCTAGGGACTGGAGAGATGGCTCAGTGGTTAAGAGCATTTGGAGTTCCTACAAGAGACCCAAGTTTGGTTCCTGGCACCTGACAGAGCTAAAACCACCTGCAACTCTGGCTCCAGGGCATCCAATGTCTTTTTCGGGCCTCTGAGGGCATCTGTATCTAAATAGCACATACATCGCAAAACAAACGAACATTCAAGGAAGAAGATGCCCAAAGGAGGTGCTTTAGAGCCAAAGAAGAAACCTTGGAGAACTAGAGACAGAAGAAGAAGAGGAGGAGATGATGATGAGGAGGAGGAGGAGGGGGAGGAGGAAGAGGGGGGGGAGGGGGGGGGGGAGGAGGGGGAGGAGGAGGAGGAGG
>NW_022652279.1:0-2286 GCF_011064425.1 Rattus rattus
GGGTCCCCCCCTCCCACGGGGGGCAAAGCCCCCCGAACCCCCCCCTGCTATATATTTTTGCTTTAATAAACATACTTCAAACCTGCATCAACTTCCTCTTTTTTAAACCTGGGGCGCGGCCACCGCGTAAAAAAGGGAAGTACTTTGGGCGGGAGTTGCCATTGGCAACCAACGGCTCACTGGGTGTAACTGGGCGGTTCCTCATTATACAGCATCACTACCGGGGCGGGGCTATAACAGTATATAACCAAGTGCACTTCCGAATGGCTGAGTTTATGCTGGCGGCGGAGGAACCGGCCACATCTACGGCTCGCGGAGCGAGCCATACCTACCGGCCGGCTGCCGGGGCGGGTACCGGAGCATAGCGGTAAGCGATGCGGAGTTAAGGGGCAACTCGGGCAAGGCAGCTCCGGCAAGAGGGCAAGATTCTTATGGGTACTGTCTTTACATGTATGGGATCGGAGCTTATGTATAGAAGATATCAACTACCGTGTGCTGAAATTGAGGACTTTGAAGATAACTGGCTAAGAATAGTCCAACAAAGCCACGATTTATTCTGCAAGTGCGGAGACTGGGCAGTACACTTTCAAAAAAGCCTGTGTAGAAAATACAATCGAGAATGGGCTATTACTCACGATACCGGTTCCGAGGGAGGCGTTCCAGACTCGCTAGAGGGTACAAGCGGCGCCGAGGCTGGTACAGGCGACGTGGACTCCGATCTCGAATGTCTCGCCGCCATGGCCGCCGTAGAAGCGGATACAAACGGCTTAGACGAAGGAATTTCTCAGTGAGTCCATTATGGGAAGTTAATCCAACATATATTAGAAAATGTACCATAAGAGGTGTAATGCCAGCACTAGTACTAGGCAGACAACAAGACCAAGGGGAAACTTATGAAAATTATAAAACCAGACTAACAAACTTTTGCCCAGAAGCAAGATTCTTTGTAGGAAACAATGCTGTATGGTGGTGGCCCTTTAGCACAAACACTACACTAATGACCGGAGGGTGGAGTGTTGGTGTATTTAGCCTACAAACATTATATGAAGAACACAAATTCCACAAAAACAGATGGAGCGTCTCCAACTGTGGCTTTGACTCAGCCAGTTATCATGGTACTACTATGTACCTGCCACAACATGCATTTATAGACTATCTTTTCTTCTGGGATGCAGAATACAGAAACATGAATGACTTTTTACAAAACACAGCCTTACACCCATTAGATCTTATCACACATCCACAAGCAACCATTATTAAAAGCAGAGAGCGGGCAGGAACGAGACGTACACGAAAAGTATATATACCAAGACCTGCATGGTGGGCATCAGGATGGGCAGACATGAGAGATACAGCAAAAACTGGTATGTTCATATATTGGGTCATGGCCATTGACCTAGATAACCCATGGTTAGGAAAACATCAAAATCCAACAACACCAGACACAGGACAATGGTGGACCACCATGGACTGGTACACCAAATTCCTTCAATATTATAGAAATGAAAATGACTCCACAGGGGTGACTTACAGACAAGCACAACATGACAAAGCAGAGATGAAGATAGTAAGAGGAGGACCATTCATGCTAAGATCCTGGAAAGTAGAACATGACCACTACATATATCCACAAATTACCTTCTTTTATAAAAGCTACTGGCGATGGGGCGGACGGACATTAACTATTAAATCCGTATGTGATCCAAGCAAACCTTTTGGTCCTCCAGGATCATAACTCCGGATCAACACCAGCAGACCCAAGCACCGGCTACTCCGAAGAAGACCAAGAAGGTGACCTGGATAGATATGGCTTCTACAAGCAAGGTAAATGGGACTGGCTTACAAGACCCGAGCAAAGCAATGCCTTCTGCGGCATGCATGGACCGCCTGAAGGAACTGAGAATGAAATTCGAAAAATACAGAAAAAAAAAAGAAAATGTAAAAAACAAAGTAAAAAAACTACCAAAAAAACGAAGAAAAACCTTTACAATTTCCTCAGACACCTCGGACAGCGAATACGTCACGGGGAGCTCAACGAACGGGGACTACACAGATACATCAGACGGGTGGTCCGACGACTCAGAACCGGAGCTGTCGCCTGATCCAAAATGGGACGACTTCATGGCTAAGCTTCTCAAGGGACACACCTCTCCTAAGAAAACTTCAACACAAATCTAGCGGACACTTTGGACTAACAATGGCTGAAACTCACAATCTCAAGCCGATGACACGATGCACGAGTAGCAAGTGCCGCTAGATGGGGGAGGGCTACGCCCCCCCCCCCCC
>NW_022652280.1:0-2281 GCF_011064425.1 Rattus rattus
GTGGTGGTGGTGGTGGTCTGCCTTTGCCCAGGTTTGGCCCCTTCACTCTGTTCTGGAACCTTGGGCTCCTCACTGAAACATTCTCAGTCTCATCTGGACAGTCAGGCAAATAGATACCTGGTAGGTTTACACATGAATTAGTTTATATACAACATACTTAACGTACATTCAGAGTACCAAGCATTCAATCCGTGTCAGCTGCTACTGGTTTGGGCAACATGCATCTGTATTACTGAAGCCATTCTTGGGCCTCCTATCTTCCTTCCTTTCCTGGCTTGTGGGGTAAACAGAATAAGATAAACAGTATTATGGCTGGTAACATGAGAGGATGGTCCATCGCTTCTACCCAGTTGGACCTGACCAAGGTCTCTTTCCTCCCTGAGCAGGATCCGGCCCCAGCTATCAAAGGAGAAGATTGAAGGCTGTCACATCTGTACCTCCGTTACCCCTGGGGAGCCCCAGGTCCTGCTGGGGAAGGACAAGGCCTTCACCTATGACTTTGTCTTTGACCTGGACACCTGGCAAGAACAAATTTATTCGACCTGTGTGAGCAAACTCATCGAAGGCTGCTTTGAGGGCTATAATGCCACAGTACTGGCCTATGGACAGGTAAGCCATTCCTACCCAAACCAGTGAGCATTTCAACCTCAGTCTCCCTCCATTGTATGGGAGAGATAGGCCTACAAGAGAGCTGTCAATCAAGGCCCGGTTGTGTGGTTTTGTCTGGCATCTGAGTTATGGCTGGTTAGCAGGGGCAGACTTTCATCAGGGAATTCCGTGGGGTTTGTCTCTGTGATAGAAAAGGCTCACTTGTCTAGAGGTAATGGGTAAGAGGGTTTGGTCCAAGCCAAGGCTTCTGGCTCCCCAGAGGAGGCCAGTTACCACCTGTACTCTGTCTTTGCCCATGCAGACAGGGGCTGGGAAGACATACACTATGGGCACCGGCTTCGACACGGTGACGTCGGAAGAGGAGCAGGGGATCATCCCAAGGGCCATTGCGCATCTCTTCAGGGGCATCGACGAACGCAAGCGGCGAGCACAGGAGCAGGGTGTGACTGGGCCTGAGTTCAAAGTCAGTGCCCAATTCCTGGAGGTACTACGGCCTTGGAGGGTGGTCGGGAGGGAGACGTGTTAGAACCTAAGACCATGGAAGCTGGAGCAGTGTAGAGAAATAAGTCTAGGGAATGCCAGAGATATCATTAGGGGAGAATTCCCTGCTACCGAGAGTGTCCATGCTAGGGCTAGAGAAACCCTTGGTGCAGGTAGCTGAAATGTTTCCTGCATCAGATGGGACCTAAGATCTCATGGCTGATTCTGGCCTTGGCCTGGCCACGTCACTGGTCTGAACTTCTTCTGCAGGGTGGGCTCGACATCTCTCTTTCCTTTGGGGCTAGTAAGTCTGGCACAGAAGCCTGTACCTGGCACACGGTGAGATTCCTGCCGCTGTCTCTGTCATCTGGCCTTTACGAGGCCGTTCCTCTGCCCCCCAAGTACCTACCTGTATCTTTTGAGCTGAGATGCGTCCTGGCCTCTCGGTACAGCAGGGGCTTTCCTTCATTCTGGTCTACCAGCTTTGGGAGGTATCAGCCTGAATTGCACAGCCCTGAGCTTCGGGGAGTGCACAAGGGGATCTCTGGGCTCTTTAACATTTGAGCTGTGCTGGAAACTCAGTAGTTGTGTAAATAGAGGCTCTATCCTGGAGAAGGCTCCAGAAAGGTGAGTCTCCTTGGTGCTTATTTCTCACAGGAACCTGGCCAGGCTCCTCTGAAACATGCGGTCGTGCAGTTCTGGTTCTTAGCATCTAGTTTCCTCTACCTAGGAGCCCTGCTCTGATGTGTTTAGTGGGTTTGGAGACACCCTACTCTCTTACCTCCCAACCCTGATGCTTTTCCCGGATCTTGTTGGCCCTCAGAAGGATGGACAGGGCTGAGGCTTGTCCCTGTATACTGCCCCAGTGTCTTTCCTGCGCACCCATGGCTGCTGCTTTCCCCGTAAGGGACCTGTATTTTAGTCCTTTGGGTTATATCTGTGTATATATGCACATCAGTTTGTACATGTGTGCTTGTGTTAAGTGTGTTAATATGCATGTGTGTACATTTATGTATGCATGTTGGTGTACATGAGTATGTGTGTTTCTTGCTGTCTGTATATCACTGAGCTTTTCCCCGTTCCCTTCCCTTTGCCATTCTGTTGCCATGGAGAACTTCAAAGAGCATACTAGCAAATCCAGGCCAAAGAGTGAACCACGAGGGCTTAGCTGCTGCAGTGTGTCTACACCAAT
>NW_022652281.1:0-2276 GCF_011064425.1 Rattus rattus
CATGTATCTATGCCTCATTCACGAATACCCTCTGTAAGTGTTGCAGCTCTGAAGGGAAAGACTTCCTCTACAGAAGTGTCTGGCAAAAGTGTTACAGTTACGCTCTGCTCTGCTGGGGGTGGGGGTCGGGGGGAGGAGGGTGGGCGCAATATTACAGCTCTGCTCTTCTCCAGCAAAAGTATTTCAAGCTCCATGACGGTACACCACACAGCAAAGCTCACATAGGAGATCTACTGGGAGGGAAGGAACCAGGAGCGGCTGCCTCACCTCCTGGGAGCAGCGGCAGCAAACTGAACCTTAAGTAGGTAGGGCTTAAGTAAGATTTCTTAGCCCGCAGAGTTTTTCAGAGCAGAGTTTTCCAGGGTGAGGATTGGTGGGATTTCAAGTCCTGAGCTCTGAGAGCTTAGGGATTGGTGGGTTTCTGTAAGACGATCAGGGATTGGTGGTCTTTTTTTTTTTCCATCCTCTTTTCCCTACCTTGGGCCCATGCGTTAGGAAGGCAAGACCTTCCCGGCGCAGGCAGCCTTGGCTGAGGCCGAGGAGCCGCTGTGGGAGGATGGAGATGAGGTGGCCTCTCCTTTGATGGCTCCTACGGTGGTGCCTCACCCGGTCCGGTCCGGTCCTGGACTACACTTTCATCTATACCGTTTGCCTCTCATAAAACCCACAAAGAAGGAAGGGCAAGTGTAGTTCAGACTGAGAGAGCAGGAGGTGCCCGAGCCACTAGTGAATGACGGTGCTTTAGCGTCGGTTGCTCAGGTCCTGGCTCTATTCCTGTTCTTTTGGGCTTGATCAAAAGAACCGTAGAAGAAACTTACTTTTTAAATAAAAGTAACAGGGCCCAGCTCTCTGGCGCTGGGGAACTGACGTTCCTACTTCTTGGTTACTAGAGCTAGGAGGGACCGGGAGGGGCCAGGAAGACTCTTGTCAGAGCGGAGGTAAGAAACGAGCAAGCATTTTGTGTTTACCTGAGTGGTACAGGGGTTCCAAGCTGGCTGGCTTGATGCGGAGTGTTCTAAGGCACCACAGTATCATTGTAAATATATCAACTCTGCATAGGTGGGTCTCTGTCTCTCCCAACAGCAATGCAAAATTGACCAAGGGATCACCCGATCCCCCACCTCCTAACTCTCCCCGCCCCCTCCCAAGAAGCAAGAGCCTTTTGTCCTTTACCTATAGATGAGGGCCATTACAGAGATAGACATCTCACTCTCGGAGGGAATGGCATTTGATGAAGGGACTTTGGCCCAGGCCAGAGAGGCAAAATGAATTTAGAGGCAAGTTCTTAGGAAAGGGGAGGAAACACCAGGGCCTGCTTCCTGGAAGTTCTTCCTAGAGGTCAGACTAGGCTGGGCCTGCCCAGATGCTGCTGCTTCTATGTCTACTGTGCAGGGCAATGGGACAAGTATGCTTGGGATCAGTGCGTGCCCATGTGTAAGGTTCTGGCTAGGCTGAGTTAGTCTCCTTGTCACCCCACCCCACAGTTTGCAACATTCCACAGAGACAGTTGCTTGTGCGTTTTCTTCTTTTGCTTCATTGTATCAAAGCAAAGGGAAAAAGCTCTTTCTGTCGAGTTGAGCTGTGTCCTACTGGCAGGCATAGGTCAACCTCTAGCCTCTCACACGTCAGGATGTGACTGCATTTGGATGCAGTCTTTAAAGAGGCCGTGAAGGCTGAGTGAGTTGGAGGCAGATCTGATCCAATATGACCGGTATTATAAGAAACGTTTAGGACTCAAACTTAGACGGGACAGCACATCAAGAGCCATCCACGGCAACCAGACCTCAGGATAAATAACCTTCTGACCTCTTGACCTCACGGGATGAGGTTTATTGAAGGCCAGCTGACATTACAGGCTGCTCAAATCTCTGTCCCCATTTCTCTTTCTTCTCTCTTTTTTCCTTTCTTTCTTATTACATTTTTATTTTTGGCTTTTCAAAGCAGGGTTCCTCTGGAGCCTTGTAGTCCTGGAACTCACTCTGTAGCCCACGGTACCCTCAAACTAACAGAGTTCCACCTGCCTCTGCCTCCCAAGTGCTGGGATTAAAGGTGTGCGCCACAACTGCCCGGCCTATGCTCTTTTGTTATGAGGCCCTGGTTATAGGGGTCTGGGAAAGTGACGGATTCTGTGAGGATGTCTTTTACCATCCGTGTACCGTACGCCGGTGCAGGTGAAAGGCCTGAAATATTCTGATCCATCCTGTAGCTGTCGTTCACACACACACACACACACACACACACACACACACACACACACACACACACACACACACACA
>NW_022652282.1:0-2231 GCF_011064425.1 Rattus rattus
AGAGAGAGAGAGAGAGAGAGAGAGAGAGAGAGAGAGAGAGAGAGAGAGAGAGAGATGGAGGGAAGTGGGCTAGGATTGAAGACATGATAGACGCAGAAAAGTTTGAATGGTTTAAATAAGTTAAACACTATTCAGGGAATGAGCCAAAGCTGATGGCCTAGGCGTTTAACAACAAATAATTACTCTTAGAGTCATTATTCTGAGGGAAGGACTGGGAAGGAAGAATAAAACTAAAATTTTTATAACATTATTCCATGTAAAATGACTGACACAGAAAGGCAAATGTAAATAACCCCCTTTATACTTGATATCTCAGGAGTCAAAGTCATGAAGAAAGAGGATGGAGTGGCAGTTGTCAGGGACTAACAGATGACTGACATGGACGCAGAGTTGATTAAGGACAATTTCTATTTCATGGGAGAGTTAGAGTCTGGAGTGTTGATACAGCACGAGGAGCAGTGTTAAAAACATTTGAAAATTAAAAATATTTGAAAATTACTGAGGGAGGATCATGAATGTTTTCATCCCAACAGGTTCCTATGAAGCTGTGGAGGTGTTAGTGATTATAATTTTATCACAGCCTTCCCTATGTCAAGACATCCCATTTCACACCATAAATTGCACATGCCTATTTATCAATTATGCTTCAGTAACAATGGAGGAAAATGAAATTATTAATTGATATTCAATTAAGTTGTATTGAAAATTGAGGCAAAATAAACACATTTATTCAGATAAACAGTGAGAAAAGAACACACGCCAATCAAAACCAAAATAAATAAAACATTCAAAGATGTTTTATATGGGATGGAAATGATACCAAGCGGGAGGTTAACTCTATAGGAAGAAACACCGAGTCATGGAATAGGGCAAATGAGAGGGTTAAAATGTAAAATGTTGGAGACACCGCCGGAACCTGAAGGAAACAGACCGGATAAACAGTTCTCTGCACCCAAATCCCGTGGGAGGGAGAGCTAAACCTTCAGAGAGGCAGACAAGCCTGGGAAACCAGAAGAGACCGCTCTCTGCACACACATCTCGGACGCCAGAGGAAAACACCAAAGGCCATCTGGAACCTTGGTGCACTGAAGCTCCCGGAAGAGGCGGTGCAGATCTTCCTGGTTGCTGCCGCCGCAGAGAGCCCGTGGGCAGCACCCCGCGAGTGAACTTGAGCCTCGGGACCACAGGTAAGACCAACTTGTCTGCTGCAAGTGACCTGCCTGGTGAACTCAAGACACAGGCCCACAGGAACAGCTGAAGACATGTAGAGAGGAAAAACTACACGCACGAAAGCAGAACACTCTGTCCCCATAACTGGCTGAAAGAAAACAGTAAAGCAGGTCTACAGCACTCCTGACACACAGGCTTATAGGACAGTCTAGCCACTGTCAGAAATAGCAGAACAAAGTAACACTAGAGATAATCTAATGGTGAGAGGCAAGCACAGGAACCCAAGCAACAGAAACCAAGACTACATGGCATCATCGGAGCCCAATTCTCCCACCAAAACAAACATGGAATGTCCAAACACACCAGAAAAGCAAGATCTAGTTTCAAAATCATATTTGATCATGATGCTGGAGGACTTCAAGAAAGACGTGAAGAACTCCCTTAGAGAAACACAGGAAAACATTAATAAACAAGTAGAAGCCTACAGAGAGGAATCGCAAAAATGCCTGAAAGAATTCCAGGAAAACATAAATAAACAAGTAGAAGCCCATAGAGAAGACACAAAAATCCCATAGAGAGGAGACACAAAAATCCCTGAAAGAATTCCAGGAAAACACAATCAAACAGTTGAAGGAATTAAAAATGGAAATAGAAGCAATCAAGAAAGAACACATGGAAACAACCCTGGATATAGAAAACCAAAAGAAGAGACAAGGAGCTGTAGATACAAGATTCACCAACAGAATACAAGAGATGGAAGAGAGAATCTCAGGAGCAGAAGATTCCATAGAAATCATTGACTCAACTATCAAAGATAATGTAAAGCAGAAAAAGCTACTGGTCCAAAACCTACAGGAAATCTAGGACTCAATGAGAAGATCAAACCTAAGGATAATAGGTATAGAAGAGAGTGAAGACTCCCAGCTCAAAGGACCAGTAAATATCTTCAACAAAATCATAGAAGAAAACTTCCCTAACCTAAAAAAAAGAGATACCCATAGGCATACAAGAAGCCTACAGAACTCCAAATAGATTGGACCAGAAAAGAAACACCTCCCGTC
>NW_022652283.1:0-2009 GCF_011064425.1 Rattus rattus
CTGCCTGGTTTGTCCTATTCTTGAGTGTGGGAGCCATGTCTGATATATCTTTAGATATATGTATGCCAAGTGGCCACGTACGTGGAGACACCACAAGTCTTGTAGCATTAAACAAATAATCAGAAGTTGAATTTTTTTTTAGTGATAAGTGTCCCCACACTTCACGATGCCTTGTGATGTGAAGCTTGTGAGAATTTATTTTCTCTGCTACTGCCATGCCTTCAACTCCTTCTTGAGCGATTCACCACATTGCCCCCACAGCCCTCTACCAACTTATTCCTAAGTAGTTTGATTTCCTGTCAGTACCATGAAGATGATCTGCTCAGCTGTAGAAGTGCGGGTTTTCTCTATGCTGCATTCCACGGTCTGTTTAATGTCAACGTGATCCACATTTAATATGATTTTTTATATGCCCTACAAAGTATACCATGCGTGTGCGATGAAAGTGTACATCTTACAAGTTTAGCTGATACTGACTGTGGGGAGTACCAGTTTGAACAAATGACATAGACAATAAATAATTAATTTGGATAACATCAGATAAATCTCCATTTAATATTCCTTTTGTGTAATATTGAATGAGTTTTGTTAGTGCGTGTACTTAGCTCTCTCTTCTTCAGTGAAAATCTAAAAGTTGCTTGGTGGAATTATTGCTGTTGAAACTACTGCTGAAGACTTCACCAAAAAAAAACTCTTAGAGGCTCAGGGGTCCTAAGTAGAAATATGATTTGTATAGTATAAGGTCAAATGCTCATGTTGGCTGGCGGAAGCTGTTTAGTAACCCACAATTCTTTACAATCAGAATGTAGTTCATATATACCCAGATTACCTGTGTATCTATAGATGGAAAAAGGCATTCCCTTTGAACTATCCTATTTAAGGATGTTGGAAGCATTAGAGTATTGCTGCGTAGTCCGAGAAAGGGCAGCAAGGTTGGGGAGATGGCTAAGTGGATAAGGGGTTGATACAAAACCCCCAACAATCTGAGGTTGGGTTCTTGGAACTCACATAAAAAGCTAGATGTGGTAGCACACACATGGAATGCTAGCATTCCTAAAGGAATGACCTGGGAGACAGCAGAAAGAGTGAGACTCTGCCTTAGGACAAGCTGGAAGGCGAGAAGCAATTCCTGAGATTGCCTCTGCATATGCACCATAGAATGGACATGCCCTAAGAAAGGAGGGAGGGCGGAGGAAGGGGAGAGGGAGGAGGAAGGGAGGAAGGGAGTGACATATATATATATATATATATATATATATATATATAGAGAGAGAGAGAGAGAGAGAGAGAGAGAGAGAGACACAGAGACACACAGAGAGAGACACAGAGAGACAAAGAGAGGAGAATATTCTTTCCTTTTCTTTTTATTGGATATTTTATTTATTTACATATCAAATGTTACCCCCTGTCCTGGTTTCCCCTCTGAAAACTCCCATCTCATCACCTCTCCCCTCCTTCTGTGAGGATGCTCCCCCGCCCACCCAACCACCCACTCACTCACTCCCACCTCCCTGCCCTGACATTCCCCTACACTGAGGCATTGAGCCTTCCCAGGACCAAGGGTCTCTCCTCTCACTGGTGCCAGATAAGACCATTCTCTGCTGCATGTGGCTGGAGCCATGGGTCCCTCCATGTATACTCTTTGGTTGGTGGTTTAGTTCCTGGGAGCTCTGTGAGGGTGGGGGAGGTCTGGTTGGTTGATATTGTTGTTCTTCCTATGGGGTTGCAAACCCCTTCAGCTCCTTCAGTCCTTTCTCTAACTCCTCCACTGGGGACCCCATGCTCAGTCCAATGGTTGGCTGCAAGCATCCTCCTCTGTGTTCATCAGGCTCTGGCTATATCAGGTATATCAGCTATATCAGGCTGCTGTCGACAAGCACTTCTTGACATCTGCAATATTGTCTGGGTTTGATGCCTGCATATGGGATAGATGCTCATGGGGCAGTCTCTGATGGCCTTTTCCTCAGTCTCCTCCACACTTTGTCTCGCTTCCTCCCTTGAGTATTTTG
>NW_022652284.1:0-2275 GCF_011064425.1 Rattus rattus
GTGGCCCATACATATACAGCCACCCAATTAGACAAGATGGATGAAGCAAAGAAGTGCAGGCCGACAGGAGCCGGATGTAGATCGCTCCTGAGAGACACAGCCAGAATACAGCAAATACAGAGGCGAATGCCAGCAGCAAACCACTGAACTGAGAATAGGACCCCCGTTGAAGGAATCAGAGAAAGAACTGGAAGAGCTCAAAGGGGCTCAAGACCCCATATGTACAACAATGCCAAGCAACCAGAGCTTCCAGGGACTAAGCCACTACCTAAAGACTATACATGGACTGATCCGGGACTCTGACATCATAGGAAGCAATGAATATCCTAGTAAGAGCACCAGGGGAAGGGGAAGCCCTGGGTCCTGTTAAGACTGAACCCCTAGTGAACTAGATTGTTGGGGGGAGGGCGGCAATGGGGGGAGGATGGGGAGGGGAACACCCATAAAGAAGGGGAGGAGGAGGGATTAGGGGGATGTTTGCCCGGAAACCGGGAAAGGGAATAACACTCCAAATGTAAATAAGAAATACTCAAGTTAATAAAAAAAAAAGAAAAAAGAAAATAAGAAAAATGGCATAGAATAGTTGAGAAACAAATGTGGACTGGATAAAGAGAGACTCCAAGCATTTTGGAAGTAGATGCTCATAGATTTCTACACATGTAACATATTTCCAAATGCTATCTTAACCATTACTCATCTTTTCTCTGCAGCCCATGAGGGGAGTTTGATGTGTTTATACCAATGAGATGGAGTAGAGCCCTGAAGAGGTGCGGGAATTTGGATGTATTATCCAAGACAGTAGGAAGTGGTACTTCTAAGCCCCACAATACTGGAATTGATTCTTAATCCACTGTTTTTACTCTTCCACCGCAGCCTCTGTGCCTCAAATTCTCAGGACAGGTGAAGCGCACACAGTGTGTGAGGTACTTCAGCAGGATGAAGTCCAACCTGTCAGAGGTGGTGGGGAAATCTGTGATAGTGACAGGTGAAGGACTACCCAGGCAGGAGGAATCCAAATGGGGAAGCAGGGGAGGAGGCTGAAGTTTCCTCTTAATTCTCTGGTGGAAAAAAAAAGTCAAGACACTTGAAAGAACTTATTAAAATGCAGCCCCCCTCTGGAGTGGCTAAAACCAGTGGCCCTGAGCTGAACACCTGCTGTGCTCCAGACAGCTCTTGGAGCCAGCCCTCCTCCTAATGAGCCTTGGAGATGAAACTGTGCACATCATGCCATCCTTTGTCCTTCAAATTGGCCTCATACAGCCTCGCAGTACTTCAGTCTGCAATGATGCAAAGATAACCCTGGATGCCCATCCTGGCTTGGCCCTCCCAGAACTAATGAGGCACAAAAACACATGGGCTGTTGCTGCCCTCCCTACAAGACAAAGGGCTGGCCCGGGCCTCAGACTGGTCTGCAGTCTCATTTCATCCAACTCCACAAACAGCAGAGGCCATGTAAGGCTTCCTCCCAGCATCCACAATAGGAAGTAATGGCTTCCCTAGTTGGGAATTCACAGATCACTTGGCTTCTCTGGCCACTGCTCCTCAAGGCGGATGATCAAGGAGTCCAAAGCAGGGCAAATACAGCTGCAGGGAGAGAGGAGCTGAGAAATTTACAAGTCTTCTGCCTGATTCTGGGGGACAGGACATGAATGGAAAAAGGACTTCACATCCACTTAATTCAGAAAGGTGCCTTGAGCTAAAACAGACTAATCAGGAGGCAGCACAGGTTTTTGGTGATTCTGTTCCCTTTCCAATGCAACATGCTAAGGAACCAACTTAAGAACCAGAATACTTCACTCCAAAGGCCTTTCAGAGCTGGGAACCTATCAGACAACACTCGAATATCTGTTAGATTTGTATGGATTGCATTTGCAAAATGAGTATTTGCCAGACAGATGTGTACTGGGCATCATCTAACAGCATGTACCACTAAAATCTGAGAAAGGACAGATTTTCATGTTGGTCAGAAGGCTCACAGGACTGCACTTCTGGTGAAGGTTGAAAGCCATGACTGGTTATGTCTCCTTAAGGCCAAAGAAAGCATGAAGACAGACCCAACTGCTGAGGCCCCCGCCCCAAAGAAAATCAATGGAATTCTTTGCTTGCCACATCCCATCACAGGGGTGTTTTCAGAACAGAGGTTAGCAGCAGACATTATTTGTGTCACTATGAGCAAGCCTCACAGCAAAAGAGCACAAGGGAAATTTCGCCTCCTCAGGCCATTTCCAACCCTTATCCTCAGACTGTTTGTGCGGAAGATGCAGGAGAGAAATAA
>NW_022652285.1:0-2274 GCF_011064425.1 Rattus rattus
AAGAACTGGAAGAGCTTGAAGGGGCTTGAGACCCCATATGTACAACAATGCCAAGCAACCAGAGCTTCCAGGGACTAAGCCACTACCTAAAGACTATACATGGACTGACCCTGGACTCTGACCTCATAGGTAGCAATGAATATCCTAGTAAGAGCACCAGTGGAAGGGGAAGCCCTGGGTCCTGCTAAGACTGAACCCAGAGTGAACTAGACTGTCGGGGGGAGGGTGGCAATGGGGGGAGGGTGGGGAGGGGAACACCCATAAGGAAGGGGGGGAGGGAAGGGGATGTTTGCCTGGAAACCGGGAAAGGGAATAACACTCGAAATGTACATAAGAAATACTCAAGTTAATAAAAAAAGAAAAAAAGAAATAGATGTCACATAGTATGAAATGAGAAGCTAAGAGTTTATAGTCTACTCCCCTTTCTTACAAGTATATTGTAAATGATTAGGAATTCTCCCCTTACATTTTGAGAAATTTGGTTTCTAAATTATATTTTTTCAATAAAAATCCATCAAATCTGCTATTAAAAAGAAAGATATTCTACATAAAGAGACCTACATTTGAACTACTTAATGAATGAGTTATATAGGCACAATGCCTATCTAAGAGTAAAAATATTAATTTTAAATTTTATATCAATATATTAAAGATTTATACCAATGGAAACTTTAAACTTTTATCAATATATAAATTTTCCCCAATGTAAGAAAATATAACCTTAATTTTGTATCACAATTTAGAGATTTTTGCCAATGTAAAATTATGCCTATAAATTGTGTTGTTTAAGAGTAAGTTTAGTAATCTATTCCCACAACTCATTCAAGAATACAAGGCTAAGTGTCAGTCCTTTTAATAGCTTCTGTAACAAACTGATTAAGATGATTAAGTACTACAAGTTAAAGATCAGATAATAAACTCATGGTAATGTAAGATTCTGATTTAATTATAATAAAATGTTTGCAATATTATTAAAAGAGTAAATAGCTAAGAGTAATCAATGTTTGACAATTTAGTTATGCTACATATGTAGATAGATGGTTTTCAAAAATGTCAAAGATCCACAAAATATGACATTTCTAATCACTTCATTATTAATAGATCTTTTGACAAGGAGAAATGTCTGCTACTCACAGTATACCCATCCTACTTTAAAGAAAAAAGTAAATATCATTACCTCTACATAGTGTTGCTCCAATTGTGACAAGCTAGCCACTGGGTAAAAAGTTCCCTAGTTAATCTACAGACAAAAAAATACTGTCCAGGAAAGGACACATGATTTATATCCAATATGATATAGTCAAGAACTTACCTTTGCCAAGACAGGATAAGATAGTCCTTCATAATTCCTGCTTTACTTAAAGTCTGTCATTTGTTTTAGGTCCAGAAGGCTAAATACTAAATACACAGATACTCCAAAATTATGAGGAATATAGGAGACTGTCCAGGCAGTCAGGTGTCTCTACAAACTGTTTAAGTTGGAAGCTATGTCTTTGTGTTTCCTACAAATTCAGCTAATGTTTAATCCCTTCTCAGATTTCTGATGGGGTTGAAAACTTGTTATAGACTCATAATCAAACTTAACTTATTTGCCATTAAAGAGGATGTTTTAGATTTAAAAGAATGGTTTTCAGATGGTGATACAAGTCAAAAATCAACATAATTCATACACAAAATATAAACTCATTAAGTTAGGAAAGATAATAGATTACTATATCTAAATGTACAGAATTGATAGACTAGATGTTAAGTGTATATCAGACCTTATAATTTATATTATTGTTATAGTTATGTTCAACTTATGTCTCAGAGAAAGGAACCTTTCTAAATGGGCAAAAATTGTAAAATGTAGTGGTTTTGGCCTAATGCTGCTTGTATGATGTTAATTTGGGTCCACAGAATTACTTGCCCAGAATCTACATGTCCATATGTAAGACAGTGAGGGACCCTTCTCTCAGTTGGTTCTCCTTGGTAAATAAAGTTTGTGGCAGCCAATGGCTGGGAAGGGTAGTTTGTGGTCAGACTTCTAGGAATCCCAGTTTAGGAACAGAGAGGAAGGAGGAGGAAAATGGAGATCTGCCATGCAGGGAGGAGTTTAAAGGCACTAGGACTGAGAAGATGCAGGACAGAGAGCATAGGCACAATGTAGGATCAAGGGGTGAGCAGGATCCCAAGAGGGCTGTCTGACTGGGTTCATGCAAGCCAATATGGAGTATAGAGTTTATTAAGCAATAATTTGGAAATATTGGAGGAAGGTGGAATAGCCCCGTGGAT
>NW_022652286.1:0-2266 GCF_011064425.1 Rattus rattus
ACTGGAAAATATCATCCTGAGTGAGCTAACCCAATCACAGAAAGACATACATGGTATGCACTCATTGATAAGTGGCTATTAGCCCAAATGCTTGAATTGCCCTAGATGCCTAGAACAAATGAAACTCAAGCGGATGATCAAAATGTGAATGCTTCACTCCTTCTTTAAAAGGGGAACAAGAATACCCTTGGCAGGGAAGAGAGAGGCAAAGATTAAAACAGAGACAGAAGGAACACCCATTCAGAGCCTGCCCCACATGTGGCCCATACATATACAGCCAGCCAATTAGACAAGATGGATGAAGCAAAGAAGTGCAGACCGACAGGAGCCGGATGTAGCTCACTCCTGAGAGACACAGCCAGAATTCAGCAAATACAGAGGCGAATGCCAGCAGGAAACCACTGAACTGAGAACAGGACCCCCGTTGAAGGAATCAGAGAAAGAACTGGGAGAGCTTGAAGGGGCTGGAGACCCCATATGTACAACAATGCCAAGCAACCAGAGCTTCCAGGGACTAAGCCCCTTCCTAAAGACTATACATGGACTGACCCTGGACTCTGACCTCATAGGTAGCAATGAATATCCTAGTAAGAGCACCAGTGGAAGGGGAAGCCCTGGGTCCTGCTAAGACTGAACCCCCAGTGAACTAGACTGTTGGCGGGAGGGCGGCAATGGGGGGAGGGTGGGGAGGGGAACACCCATAAGGAAGGGGAGGGGGGAGGGGGATGTTTGCCCGGAAACCGGGGAAGGGAATAACACTCGAAATGTATATAAGAAATACTCAAGTTAATAAAAAAAAAATAATAATTAGAGGCAGCCATAGGAGTCAGATGATTGGAAAATCTTAGTTTATATGAAGAGTTTACACTTTGTTCTATGGTTGTTGGTGAACAGAAAAAAAAAATAGTGTTCTATCTTCTCCCTTCTTTAGATCAGCGATTCTCAACCTGTGGGTCACGACCCTCTTTGCAAACCTTTATCTCCAAAAATAGTTCTGATTCACAACAGTAGCAAAGTCACAGTTATCAAGAGACAATGAAAATAATTTTATGGTTCAGGAGTCACTACAATATGAGGAATTGTTTTAAAGGGTTGCAGCATTATGAAGATAGAGAACCACTGATTTAGAACCTCTGATACCTGCGATGCCATGCGCTTCTATCGCTGGTCACATGGTACGATAGCTCATAACTAAGATCCCTCTCTCACACACACAAACAAAATGTGGGATACTATGGATTTGTATGGTTCACTTTAAAAAAAATTCCATAGCATGAGGACTAAGAATCACTTTGACAGTTAATAATCCACAGGATTTGGGTTGAAGTCACTCAGATGACCCTGGATTAATGTTATAGCTGCCCTTCCTTCAGTTGGGAGCTAACTAGTGGACCTACAATGAACAATGCATGGCAACCTTCACTAACAGGTCTCAGACATGATCATTTTAGCATCCTTAAATTTAGAAAGGCAGTTTCCACGGATAGTTCTAGTTGATTGTGAAAATTACCATCTTCAGAGGCCTTAAGAGAAATCAGACAGAGCATTACATAATGAGCAAGACCTTGAAATGATTTTACTCCTTAAAATGGATTTTTGAGCCGGCATGAATGTGCTTCTTCCTTAGTGAAAAAATTCATAGTCTTAAAAGGCTGAGTTATCTTGGCGTATAATCCTAGCTTTACCATTTACTTGGTAGCTATCTTTGTACAATGTGTCTTACAGCCTTAACTCCTTGTGTTTCCACTGACAAAGTTGTAGGAACAGTAGTAATAATAAGGTAACATGTGTAAATTGCAAATATCATAATAATTCATAGCACTGCAAAAACAAACCCACAATTTATTGGCTTAAAGCATTGTTTCCTTCTAAGTCTGTTTTCTAAGAGTCAGGGATTTGGGCAGTAGATGTTATTTGTGCTTCTCCTTCATATCTAAATCTTATCTGGGAAAACTTGAAGACTAGAGGTAATGGAGAACTGAAGGTGGGTAGATCTTGTGGAAACATCCTCATGTAGGTTACGTGAATCAGAATCTTCTGTCTGCCAGGTGATCAGTTGGCAGGGACGTTAGCCAGGGCTGCCAGCTGCAAATCTCCAGTGGCTCTCCATATGTTCTGAATATTTTCACAGCAAAGTGTTCTTGTCTTTCTTATAAGCTAGTTGAAGTTTCCAAAGATGAGAACCCCAGAAGAATAACTGTCACTATTTATGATCTGACCTAGGAAGCTATATATAGCCTCACTATGCTCTAGGCACAAACGCATC
>NW_022652287.1:0-2282 GCF_011064425.1 Rattus rattus
ACATATACACACAATAAGTAAATAAGTAAGTAAAAAAAGAAAAGGAAGGAAGGAAGGAAGGAAGGAAAGAAAGAAAGAAAGAAAGAAAGAAAGAAAGAAAGAAAGAAAGAAAGAGAGAAAGAAAGAAAGGAGAGAGGGAGAGAAGGAAGGAAGGAAGGAAGGAAGGAAGGAAGGAAGGAAGGAAGGAAGGAAGGAAGGAGGCTGGAAAGGGAGATCAACTACTAAGGCCACTTAGTGCTCTATCTGAGAAGCTGAATTTGGGTCCAGAACTCATACTGGACAACTCACAACCACCTATAACTCTTATCTTCATGGGATTATGAAGGTATTTGCTGAAGTACCTGGTCTCTGCAGGTACTTACACACACACACACACACACACACACACACGCACACACACACACACTCTTAAAAAATAAGTTAATTATCGTAATTTAAAAATTAGAATAAGCAAACAAACAGCATCCCTTGAAGCATGAGTTTTAAGAGCACAGATAATGAGGTGCTGTGAAAAGGTAGTAAGAGGGCCACCCAATGCCCTGTTTTGATTACAAAGTAGTGAACTGTGCCCAACATGAACCCCACTGTGACCTCCTAAAGCATCTGTCTGCTAAACATCTTATCGGCTGCATGCAAATGATCTTGCTCACAGAATCCAGCTCCTACTCAGACGCGACTGGTTGACAGCCTGTCAATAACATTTGCCAGAAGGAATAACCAGCTAAAACGACAGTTACCACTCTAATCTGGGGAAACGCTGACAATCTCCATTCCTTCCTTAAAACGGAAACAAAAGCTTTGAAAATCTAAGTCTTCATATGTGGAATTAAGGTCGCAGGCCAAATCCTTCTGACACTTCCTGCTAAAGTCTCAATAAGCATCTTCTCCTAGGTGATGCAGCAGGCAGGTACTTGTGGACCAACCCTTGCTTACCTTAGGCAGTTCGTCACCCTGACGTTCCTGGAGATGCACGCAGAACAAAAGGAAGAAGGGTGTTTGTTTTTGCAGAAAAGTTGTAAAAAGGACCTGGGTGCAGAGTGTGTGTGTGTGTGTGTGTGTGTGTGTGTGTGTGTGTGTGTGTGTGTGTGTGTGTATGTGTGTGTGTGTGTGTACAAGTGTTGACACAGAGGCTCAAAGACTGAAAGAATGAGGGAAGGCAGGGATGAAAGGTGGGAAGAGAGGATGAAGGAGGAAAAATAGAGGGAAGATGAGAGGAGAAAATGAGGCAGAAGTGAGGACAGAGTGAAGGGGAGAAGGGGGAGGGTAGATAAATGGAAGACTAGTATAGACATTTCATATAACAATGAATAATAATAATAATTCATTATCTCTGCACATGCCTACAGCAGCTGTTTCCCACTTGGTTTCAGGAAAAGGTATTTTACCTTGTTTGATCTTTCTTCCTTTCTTCCTTTCTTTTCTCTGCTCCCTCATTTTTTACATCAACCCACCTAATCTGAAATACCACACCGATCCTTCTCCTGCTTTCCAGATAATTAGATAACAAGATGGGTATCAAGCCCAGGCAGGTTTGGTTTTCTAAGAGGACACACTCTCAATAGTTAACTGCAAGCCTCCACAGTGGGTAAAGGCCAGGGAGTGATTTATGACCCAATAACAATCGAAAGAGTAATGTGCTTAGTGGCATGAGCTAAAATAATGTTGTAATGTTCGAAATCTTTAAAGTTCAACAATTTAGGTTAAGGGAGTGTGAGCTATAGTTGATAAGCAGTCAGTATCTCAGGTGTCTGGAAGCAAAATCAAACGAATGATGAAGTGAGCTCTGACCGGGAGGCTTGCTCCTCAGCAAAGGGGAGTGAGCTGAATTTTTCTAGAGACTGGAGACAGTCTGCACAGTGAGCCACAGCTGGACGACTAGTTTTAAAGGGAAAAGGGGCCTGGCATTGAACCCTACACTTTGTTTCTGAGAGCTTAGACAGCTCAAAGGCCATCAGGAAAAAAAAAAACCTATCAGTTGTCTTTAACACTATTTTAAAGTCACTCCTGAAAATGAACTCAGGCGAACCCTGCTGTCTTCTTGAACAGGCAAAAAATAAATGTCCTCAAGTTCACTTCACTTGTTCTTAACCAGAGTCAACATGTTACAAAGGGAAACCTTATATGTTTCCACTTCACCTAAGGCTTCATGTACACAATTTCAAGTCTAAATGCACCAGGGTGTCACAGGTATACGGCAGAGTGTTTCACCTGTACATGTGTGCTTGCTCAGAGAATTTGAGATGAGAAATCTCTCACCGAGCATGGTTTGCTATTTAGCATAC
>NW_022652288.1:0-2148 GCF_011064425.1 Rattus rattus
TAGCACATTACTGGGGCATGAGTCTCTGTGACTAGGTCATAGGCCTAGGGGAAAAACTACTATTACTACTCTGTCAAAAAAAAAAAAAACCACAGTGTTTAATTCTAATGACTTACTTTTAAATCCATACATTAATATATCCCTCAACCCTCACTATGGGAAGATGGCAATTAACACAGAGACTGACAGAGGTCAAGGTGCAGAGAAAAAAAAAAAGACTGTAGACTGAGTAGCCCTAAATGGGGCATTTTATATCACATCTCTCTCCAAGGACTCAGGGATCATTGTAGGAGAAAGGGCAAAATATTGTAATAGCCAGAAGTATAGTCATTCCCTGTAATGACTGCAAGCAAACTGTTTTCTAAACACGACAGGGCAGCTGCACATATGAATTCGTGACAGCTGTGATAGCATGCATGTTAGAGACTTATACAAAGACAGGGCAGACAAAATTCCAATACAAAGAGGGAAGTGGAGCATGAGATGATGCCCATAGCTAAGGGCTATTGGAAACTGAAAGCAACTGAGAAAGGGAGAACCTTTTTTAAGAGTGTGGCCCAGGTGAGCTGACCATATTCTACTGGACAGCCACACAAACAAAAGTCTAAGAGCACAGAGTTGGGTGGGTAGGGATGGAGTACGGATGGGAGGAGAGTTGAGGAAGAGATAAGTATGATGCTATCACAGAACTAATTAGAAATGAGAAACAATGCTCTCTGAACGTGAAAGTCAGTAAGGATAGAAACTATCTCATAATTTGTAAGATTATTGTAATACTTACAGATATTTTAGTGCTGGCAATTTAAAAAAGTAGGGATCTTCAACAACAGTGAGAGGATTTCGGCTGAGAATTCTGAAAAAAAATACAATTTAATTGAAATTACCAGCATTTTCAATATGCATGAGTCTACTTATAAAGCTTAATTTCTTTGATATGGAACTTTTAAAAAAATCACTCTGTGGGCCAACAGGATTGTTTAACAGGTAAAGGTGCGTGCCACCAAGCCTGACAAGTTAGGTTCAGTCTCAAGGACCTGCATGATGGAAGGAAAACACTGAGCCCCCCCAAGCTGTCCTCTGACCTCTACATACATGTCATGGCAATCACATGACCTCCCTGACATTCATATACCCACACACAGACACAAAACAAATGAGCAGACAACTAAAAAACAAAACAAAACGGAAAATATCAGGAAGAGAAAAACAGAAAAAAAGAGTGGATTGAAAAGAAAAAAAACGCCAGAGAACTTTTAGGTCAAAAATCCTACAGACACGGGCGGGGCTGGAGGTGAGACTCAGTGGTTAGCACTGCTGGCTGCTCCTGCTCAGGTCACAGCATCCACAGAGTCGTTCACAGTCATCCATAACTCCTGTTCCAGGGGATCCAATGCTGCCTTCTGTCTTCTAAGGGCAATGTGTGCATGTAAATACATACAGGCAAAATACCCAAGTACAAAAAATAAATCTAATTTTTTTAATACCACAAATAAGTACACTGGCAGTAAAAACCTTCCACAGTAGAAAACATTATTTTCAATGTCTCCCATTATTCAAGATGCTTGTCCATTTAAAAAATATATAAATAATTTGTGCTCAATTCACTCAGTCAAAGAAAAAAAAAACATGTGGGAGGGTCTGTGTGGAGGGGGCCATACCCCTGGCTGTGGAGCCAAAGAGGATGTCAGGGGAGGAACTGGGTCTAATTCAGGCTCCATCAAATACTCTTACTTGTATTCTTGATTAACAAAGCCTGTGATCATTTGTCAGTTTCCTGGTCTAAAACTTCTGAAGGCAAGGAATATGGTATTGCTACTGTTATCCCTGTGCCACAGGGAGTGGCACTATTAGGAAGGGTGGCCTTGTTGGAGGAAGAGTCTCACTAGGGCTGGGTTTTGAGGTTTCAGAAGCTCAAGTCAGGCCCAGTGTCACTATCTCTTCCTACTGCCTGACCATCTAGATACAGAATTCTCAGCTTCTTCTCCAGTCCCAATTAAATGTTTTCCTTTGTAAGAGTTGCTGTGGTCACGGTGTCTCTTCACAGCAATAAAACCCTAAGACACAGCTGAGGAGTTACGGATGGCTGAACGTTTTTGGAGTGGAGTGCAGTCAGGCTTTCAGAATGAGGCCCCTGACAGGATGATCACT
>NW_022652289.1:0-2263 GCF_011064425.1 Rattus rattus
TGGTTTAACTCAATTGCTTCATATCAGAGAAAACAACAATTTATACTACTCTTCAGACTAACATGGACAGAGTGTGCTGATTTCAGAGGGGCTGCTAAGCACCAACTCAGGATCGCTGAGTGCTCTAAGTGGAGGAAGGGCATATATATATATATATATATATATATATATATATATATATATATGTGTGTGTGTGTGTGTGTATATATATGTATATATGCATATGTGCATATATGTATATATACATATGTGCATATATGTATATATACATATGTGCATATATGTATATATACATATGTGCATATATGTATATATATACATATGTGTATATATGTATATGTATATGAGAGAGAGAGAGAGAGAGAGAGAGAGAGAGAGGGAGGGAGAGGGAGAATTGGGGAAGCTAAGATCAGTTAACATGAATTGATGTTTCAAATTTCTATCTAGAAAATGAGAAACAAAATGACAGTTAAAAAAACAGTACATTTTTGATTCATTCTTAATGGAAAGTATAATGATTAAGACATGTAACAGCAAATTTCTTTAATTTAAAGTAGAAAAAAGAACTTGTGTGTTCAAGAGGAAATATAAGTGCATTACTTCAAGTTAATAAAAAATCAAAAAGATGAAAACTTTTAAAATCCCCATCATTAAAGGTCTGTAGTGATAGCTCAGTGGTTAAAACAGGAGGGAGGGGATGGAAGGAACTTGAGAGGAAGAGAGGAAGAGGAGGAGGAATAAACGGAGGGGCAGGATCAAGTATGGGAAGAGTCGGGGATGATATACAGAGGGTCAGGAAATTGAACAGAGATGTGTAACAATGGGGGATGGGTAACTGGGGGTAGCCACCAGAAAGTCCCAGATGCCAGAAAAGCAAGAGACTTCTGGGACTCAAGGGGAATGAGACTAACTGAAAAGCCCAACAAAGGACAGGGGAGAACCTGTAGAGACCATATCCAGAGGTTAGCCACCCCCACACCGTTGTGGGGATGGAACCACCCATTCATCTCCATATTTTTAACCCAGAATTTATTCTGTCTAAGGGAAATACAGGGACAAAGTGTGGAGCAGAGACTGAAGGAAAGGCAATCCAGAAACTACCCTACCTGGGGATCTACCCCATATAAAGACACCAAACCCAGACATTATGGAAGATGCCAACAAGTGCTTGCTGATAGGAATCTGATATAGCTATCTCGTTGAGAGGCTCTGCCAGAACCTGACAAAAACAGAGGCAGATGCTCATAGCCAACCTTTGGTCTGAGCACGGGGATCCCCATGGAAGAGTGAGAGGAAGGACTGAAGGAGCTGAAGGGAATTTCACCCCATAGGAAGAACAACAATATCAACAAACCAGACAACGCAGAGCTTCCAGGAACTGAACCACCAACCAAAGAGTACACATGGAGGGACCCATGACTCCAGCCGCATAGGAGGCAGAGGATGGCCTTATCTGGCAGCATCAACGTGAGGAGAGGCCCTGGGTCCTGGGATGGCTAGATGCCCCAGTGTAGGGGAATGCCAGGGCAGTGAAGTCAAATGGGTGGGTGGGGGAGCACCCTCATAGAAGCAGGGGTAGAGAGGAATATGATGCGCCGTTTGCAGAGGGGAAAACAGGAATGGGGATAACATTTGAAATGTAAATAAATAAAATATCAAAAAAAAAAAAAAAGAGCACTGGTTGTTTTTCCAGAAGACCCAAGATTTTCAGTTCTAAGCACCCTAATCAGTCAGGTCACAATCATCTTTAACTTAAACTCCAGGAATATTATACATCTGGCCTCTGCAGTAACCTGAACTTAACGCATGCACCTGTGCACGAGCGCGTGAGCGGGCGTGCACACACAGACATACACACACACACACACACACACACACACACACACACACACACTGAAACCACAGAAGTAAAATTTCAAGAATGTTAAAATAAATTTAGTGTATTCTTACTGAAATTAATATCTAGAAATATAGACCCAGAAATAGATCTAAGGTACAAGATACAATGCTTTGTGAAGAATAAATTGTTCTGGAAAAGTCTAGGCTCTTAAAAAGTACAATGGTGGGAAGTCCCACACCCGCAGATCCCGGCCCGCAGCAGCTCTCTGCTCCCAAAACCCGTGGGAGAGAGACCTCACCGCCTGGTCAGGTGGGCACTCCTGAGGCTGCAGAGCAGAAGAGACCACCAACACTGCCCACCCCTGCCCACATCCCTGGCCCAAGAGGAAACTGTATAAGGCCTCTGGGCTCCCGTGGGAGAGGG
>NW_022652290.1:0-2266 GCF_011064425.1 Rattus rattus
TAGGATTGGTAAAGATCTCTTCCCAATCTGTTGGTTGCCGTTTTGTCCTAACCACAGTGTCCTTTGCCTTACAGAAGCTTTGCAGTTTTATGAGATCCCATTTGTCGATTCTTGATCTTAGAGCATAAGCCATTGGTGTTTTGTTCAGGAAATTTTTTCCAGTGCCCATGTGTTCCAGATGCTTCCCTAGTTTTTCTTCCATTAGTTTGAGTGTGTCTGGTTTGATGTGGAGGTACTTGATCCACTTGGACTTAAGCTTTGTACAAGGTGATAAGCATGGATCGATCTGCATTCTTCTACATGTTGACCTCCAGTTGAACCAGCACCATTTGCTGAAAATGCTATCTTTTTTCCATTGGATGGATTTGGCTCCTTTGTCAAAAATCAAGTGACCATAGGTGTGTGGGTTCATTTCTGAGTCTTCAATTCTGTTCCATTGGTCTATCTGTCTGTCTCTGTACCAATACCATGCAGTTTTTATCACTATTGCTCTGTAAAAATGTTGTGCTTTATAAAAGATGTCTTTTTCCTGGTGTCTTTTCACAGCAATAGAACCTAAGAAAATAACTTTTAAAAAAGGTTGTGTGAAAATCCATATTGAAACCTCCTGCTGTGGAAGCTTCCTAAGATATATGCATTACATGTTTGACTCTAAATGGAATCACTAAACTAGAGAATAGGCAATGCCCTATCAAGATATCTCACCATACCCAGTAAAATCTTCAGTGCCAGAAATTGTTCACATCTCGTTTATGTCATTGATCAAATGACTCCCACCCCGCCCTCCAAAAAATAAAATCGCAGGGTATTGTGAAGGCTGACAAGAATAAATTACTCCTAATGAGATACTGCTCTACACATAGATCAGTGCCTTGTGGAACCTATAGCAGCAATGTTTCTTCTTGCATTAGGGTTGAATTAACAAAAAGATTCTCAACTTGGCAATGTACAGAGAGTGAGACACTTGGGGGAAACTCACTCCTAAATGGGATGGCTTCATCAGTTCACTCCCCCAAGGCTCACGGATCAATGTAGAAGAGGAAGTGGAAAGTTTTAAGAGCCAGAGATGATGAAGGACTCCAAGGAAACACTATCTTTGAGCACCATAGCCCTGAGGCACATACGAATTCAGAGACCGTGGCAGCACTCACGGAACCTGTGCAGGTTCAAGCTATGTGGATTCCCAGCACTGAAAAGCAGAAAGGGACACAGAGTCACATTGCTAAAGAACATATGTGCCAGGGATACTTGCTTCCAAGAGAAGTATCACTTTTTTCTAATAGAGTGTCACTAGATTTATCAGCCACACTCCAGGGCAGTCCCCATGCTCAGGAGTACAATGACAAAATCAATACAAAATGAACTGAATGATATTTGTAAGAAAATTTGCTATGTTTTGTAATACTGGTCTTGCTCATTGGCTTTAAAATTTTTATTTCTCTATTTTCATATGTTTCTTTCTTATTAATTTTGCTTTTGGTTTTCTTGAAAGCAAGACGGAAAAGTAGTTTTGTGGGTAAAGAAATGGAAAGGATGAGGAAAGTTTAGGTGAGAAAAATTGTTATCAAAATATATTGTATGATTTTTTTTTTATTAACTTGAGTATTTCTTATTTACATTTCGAGTGTTATTCCCTTTCCCGGTTTCCAGGCAAACATCCCCCTAATCCCTCCTCCTCCCCTTCTTTATGGGTGTTCTCCTTCCCATCCTCCCCCCACTGCCGCCCTCCCCCAGACAATCACGTTCACTGGGCGTTCAGTCTTAGCAGGACCAAGGGCTTCCCCTTCCACTGGTGCTCTTACTAGGCTATTCATTGCTTCCTATGAGGTATTTTTTAATAAAATAAAATAAAATGTGAAATTAAAAAAACTGTTCTAATGTTCAATGTCAGGAATTATTAAAATATGTGTATGCTTATATTTTTAAGATTTTGAAAACCCCAAATATCCTCAAATGATAAACTTGATGCTCACTCCCTCCCCATCAACTCCTTCTTCTCTTCGCTTTCTCATTTTTCTTTTGTCTTTCAATGCAATTCAATCAAGGACAGGTACTGAGGGCTCACTCTGTATGCATTCCATTGTGTTCAGACAGCAGGAAAGGAGTGTCAAATGCAACATTATTCTGGCCTAAGAATTGCTTTTTGTTTCATTTTCAACAAGTGAATAAGTACTACATCTGACTGAAGATCTACCACAATCATTATCATGTGTTTTGTCAAATGATCATAGAAAATATTTTTCATGTTTCAACAGTTTCATTGAAT
>NW_022652291.1:0-2257 GCF_011064425.1 Rattus rattus
TCAGGAGCGATCTACACTTCTGCACTTCTTTGCTTCATCCATCTTGTCTAATTGGGTGGCTGTATATATATGGGCCACATGTGGGGCAGGCTCTGAATGGATGTTCCTTCAGTCTCTGTTTTAATCTTTGCCTCTCTCTTCCCTGCCAAGGGTATTCTTGTTCCCCTTTTAAAGAAGGAGTGAAGCATTCACATTTTGACCTATTTCAAAAAAATTAAAAGCTTTGCCATTTATATTTGTGAACTATGTAAGTGCAATTCAGAAAACTTCAATGGCTGTTGCTAGGAGAGAATTGGTGTCATCTTAGACATACTTCCTTTTAGAGATATGTGGGAAATTACTTCCCTTGGTTTTTAAGCTCTTGAAGGCCACCTGAATTCCTTAACTAAATTATTTCCTTCCTTTATGAAGCTATAAGCATTTGTACAGGTCTACTTTGTGCTATGATCTAACCCATTCTCCTTATTCTGTCTCCATTCTTTCCTTAGAAGAAATATGATAATTAAACTAAAACCACACAAATAATCCAAGGTCTTCTCTCCATGAGACAGTTAGTTGATAAGCAATCTTAATTGCATTTTCAACTTTATCTCCCTTCTATACTAAAACCTACCTTTAAATAACTCCTTGGAATTAAGTTATGAACAATTATGTGGATTCATTATTATGCATACCTCAGATGTAATTTGCAAGTTAATAGCACTATTAGTGACATTAGTACAAGGAATTATTATTATGCTATTGCATATGAATAAACTGCCCCATCCCTATATGTATACATGTGTATATGATAAATACTTCTTCATATACACACATATGTAGGTAGATACAAATAGATAGATGGATAGATATGTAGATATCTATTTAATATATAGATTTATAGATATGGAGATAGAGAGATAGATATCACAGTGTCACACAGCAGACTACCAATATGAATATATTTTATTCAGGATATGAAAGATATTCAAGCTTAATATATTTTAATCAATTCCATAAATTTTAATTTCACATCAGTAAAGTTATAGGTAATAGTAAAATCTATATTAATATTTGTGAACATTTAATTAAATATTAGCCACAAAACATTATTATATTTAATGAATTTTGTAAATATTGAGTGTTGATGACTATGACTGAATATCATTTCTTGTAGTTAAACTAAAATATTTGTGCTTCTATTACATAATCAAAATTTTAATATGTTTACTTCTGATGGGTTTTGTTTAGGAATTATGCTGCACAATATTTTTGGAAGAGAATATTCAAACTATGCATCAAGCTATACTGAATCTAAAGTTATTAGGATCACTGTGAAGTAAAATTATATAATCTTTTAATACTAACTGTTATTTCCCAACTACAATTTTCTCTAGTAAATCTCGAAGCAGAAATCTAATATTATGTTGATAAGATGAAAACACAGTTTATTGATTTGAAAACAAACACACATTTTGTAAGTTTTATATATTTTTTCATAATAACTATGTATTCTTTAACAAAAATTTCAAATTCAATTTCAAATTTATTTATAATTACATCTTCAACACCACTAAGTTTAATAACTACTATCTTTAGAAACAATTTCAAACATGTGTGTTCATAATCTGTTTGAGATACAAAGATTACATTTAAGACACTTCAAAACTCACAGAAAAATTTTCACAGCACACACCGGGAGATAATTTCATGCCCAGGAGGTCCATTACAACCAAGCTCACTGGTGAAACATTCCCCTACGCTGCCACAAAACTTAGATCCACAAAGGGCCCAGGCCACATGGGAACTATATTCTATGCTGGAAAAACATCTTCCTTCTGAGCCCTCAAGTCTGCCTGGGGCAGATCCAGCAAGTGAACCTCCACTCCCACACCCACACACAGCTTGATTCTCAGGAAGTTCATCAAAATTAGGCTCTAAGGCCCACACATCAGGCACAACAAACCCACACTCAAAGACAGCCCGGATCTAGGAAGTCCATTATGAAGAGGTTCACGGGCCTGAAAGGGGCCAGTGAGAGATAGCAAGGCCAGTTAACACCAGAGAAAACTATATGGCAAGAAGCAAGCTCAAGAACATAAGCAACAGAAAACAATGGTGTTTGGCAAAATCCCAAACCAATTCTCCCATCATACCAAACCTTGGATACCCTAACACATTTATAAAGCAAAATTCTGATCTAAAATTCCATATCACGAAGATGGCAGAGGACCTTAAGGAAGATACAAATGACTCCATTTAAGGAGAGGAGGAGGAG
>NW_022652292.1:0-2254 GCF_011064425.1 Rattus rattus
CCAGCAAGGTTTGACCCCTGCTGAGCCCTGCCTGTGCATGTGGAAGCCTTTTGTCCCCAACTGGGAGCAGTCTGGCCAGGTACTTCTCACCTGAGTCATAGAATTAAGATGGCCTTCCTGGCTATTTTCCTAATTTATTCAGGACACATAGCCGGTCCTTTGTTACCGAAGTCTCTGCCAGGGTTCCCCACTGTGTTTGGCAGTTACCTGCTAAAAGCTGTACTTTAGATATATAGAGTTGGGTCAATAAAAAAACCAGAAGCGCTTCTTCTTCTGGCTTGACACGAATAACCTGTGTGTGTGTGCTTCTTTCATCCCACAGGCTTTCGCCCGATACTCGGTACCGTGTCGGTGCTGGCGCCGACAAAAGCAACTGTTTTCTTCCTTTGTTTAAAGAGCACAAGACAACAGTGACCTAATCTGCTCAATATGACGTTGATAAATTTATTAATTCTTCTAATAAATTAAGTGGTAGAAAGGCAAGAGAAATCTTACTATTAGATCAAGACATTATAGAAATGTCTTGATATTTTAAATATATAACACATTTAATTCTGCAGTGTAAAACAAATATTTTATGTCATAATTAGGAGCCAAAAGATAAAATAAAACTAGGAAGATGTATTTGCAATTTATGTCACAATAACACTTGTAGCCATTGATTCTACCTCATGTGCAAAACTTTTCATTAAAACATTGCTTTCAAAAGAAAAGTGTGAGGAAATATTCCAAATATCATACAATAGGGGACTGATTTATTATATAATAATTAAATGTGAACCAAATAAATGGTTTATTTTCCAAGGGTTGACTGAATATACTCCACAGTTGAAAACTCTGGCCTGTCCTTGTCTCGTAGGGAACTGGAAATCAGCCATGCCATTCACCCACGCATCATCTCTCCATTGTTGTTTTCGCACAGGAACAGCGGCTGTGTGACTACAACAGCAACTGGATGGCCTTTCATTTTCCTTCTAGATCTTCACAAATTAACTGAAACCTTGTGATTCATTCGGCTTCATCCCCATTGTAACTCCACTTCCTTAAAATATATATTATCCTGGCTTCCCAGACAATAAATAATCCCTAAGGGTTAATAAGATTTTGTGGGACTGGTTAGGAGTTATGTCAACATCCACATAAGGATCCTGTCACCTCAGAGAGGTCACAGATAGCAGCCATCCAACCCTTGCTTCTTGGTAGGCTACAGCCATGGAATCAGGTGAGATAGGAATGTGGCAGTTAGGCATGAGCAGGGGGTACTCTGAAAAGACATTCTAACCAGTCTTGATAGATCCTTTTCCTAATCCCATTCTGGCTTAATCTTGACATGAAAGTGTTTTTTTAATAAACATATGAGCTTGAGGACTACACATAGCAGTTATAGAAAATTTTTTAAACAAGACAGGCAATATAGGCTTTTTCTTAAAAAAAGCACAATATAAATTATTGTCTGCTGCAAAGTCTTAAAATCAAAATTGACACTAAATAAAAAACAAAATGAGGTGTCTGAGACACCCCACCTGAAGGGACCGACCGGATAAACAGTTCTCTGCACCCAAATCCCGTGGGAGGGAGAGCTAAACCTTCAGAGAGGCGGACACGCCTGGGAAACCAGAAGAGACTGCACGCTGCACACAGTACTGATCCCAGAGGAAAACACCAAAAGCTATCTGGAACCCTGGTGCACGGAACCTCCCGGAAAGGGCGGCGCAGATCTTCCTGGTTGCTGAGGCCGCGGAGAGCTCATAGGCAACACCCCGCGAGCAAACTTGAGCCTTGGGACCACAGGTAAGACCAACTTTTCTGCTACAAACGACCTGCCTGGTGAACTTAAGACACAGGCCCACAGGAACAGCTGAAGATCTGTAGAGAGGAAAAACTACACGCCCGAAAGCAGAACACTCTGTCCCCATAACTGGCTGAAAGAAAACAGGAAAACAGGTCTACAGCACTCCTGAAACACAGGCTTATAAGACAGTCTAGCCACTGTCAGAAATAGCAGAACAAAGTAACACTAGAGATAATCTGATGGCGAGAGGCAAGCGCAGGAACCCAAGCAACAGAAACCAAGACTACATGGCATCATCGGAGCCCAATTCTCCCACCAAAGCAAACACGGAATATCCAAACACACCAGAAAAGCAAGATCTAGTTTCAAAATCATATTTGATCATGATGTTGGAGGACTTCAAGAAAGACATGAAGAACTCCCTTAGAGAAACACAGGAAAACATAAATAAACAAGTAGAAG
>NW_022652293.1:0-2253 GCF_011064425.1 Rattus rattus
GTACAACAATGCCAAGCAACCAGAGCTTCCAGGGACTAAGCCACTACCTAAAGACTATACATGGACTGACCCTGGACTCTGACCTCATAGGTAGCAATGAATATCCTAGTAAGAGCACCAGTGGAAGGGGAAGCCCTGGGTCCTGCTAAGACTGAACCCCCAGTGAACTAGATTGTTGGGGGGAGAGCGGCAATGGGGGAAGGATGGGGAGGGGAACACCCATAAAGAAAGAGAGGAGGAGGGGGGAGGAAACCGGGAAAGGGAATAACACTCGAAATGTATATAAGAAATACTCAAGTTATTAAAAAAAAAATCAAAACTGATTTGAGATTCCATCTTATACCTGTCAGAATAGCTAAGAAAAAAATAATAAGTGGATGTTCATGCTTTCAAGAATGTAGAGTACGGAGATCACTTACTCATTGCTAGTGAAAGTGCACCCTTCATGCACCCGGAGCTGACCCTGTGCCACAGCTCTCTGGACCCAGATCCCGCCAGGAGAGAGCTGGTCCCACAGGATTGCTGACACACATGAGAGCACAGGTGAGACCACCACTTCTGTTCAGAAGGACCTGCCAAAAGTCCTCAGGACACAGGAACTGAGGGGCAGTCTGAGACAGGATCCTTACGGTTTCCGTCTTCGCCCTGAGCTGACCCTGTGCCACAGCTCTCAATATCCAAATCCCGCTGGGAGTTAGCTAGTCTCCCATGTGTGCTGATACACCAGAGATAAGCAGATGGTTAGAGGTGTAATACCCGCGAGGTGGTCTTAGCTCAGGTGCACCACCCACAGAACACAATTTGACAATGGGCCAATGCAATGGCAAGAGGTTTAATGATTTACATACGTGGGGTTGCTCATCCACGCAGGGAGAGGCAACCCCAAACTCAAAAAGCACACAACTTTTATTCTTTACAGAGGGCAGACTTCAGCAACAGGGCTAGCTGGCTTATTTTCATTGGTGGAACACAGAACAAAGGATTTTGTCAGGTATTGGCTGGCCTGCTCAAAGGGCTGTTCTTGGCTTAGTTAGTCACTTTCCTCATCTAGCTCTGCACCTGGCCTTAGAAAATCACTGGGAAAGGACTGAGTTGGAAAGTCTCTTAGAAGTGGGGGAGGAACTAGGTGGTCAGACAGGGTCAGGATGACATCTTGTGGTTGTTCTTGGGATTTACCACAGGGAGGGGTAGGGAGTTTCTCCGAGAACAATTATTATTTTGTCTTAATTTAGCTTGGCCTTGGTCAGAGTTGCCTGGTCATTCTGGCTACTAAAACTTTGTTTTTACATTTTCAGAACCTTGTTTCAGAATCTATGAAACTTTATTTCTTCAGAGGCAAGTGCAAGAATCCAAACAACAAAAACCAACACCACTTGGCATCATCAGAACTGAGTTCTACCACAGCAAGTCCTGGATACCCCAACACAACAGAAAAGCAAGATTCTAATTTAAAATCACATCTTATGATGATGTTAGAGGACTTTAAGAGGGACATATCCTTGCAAATCAATCCATATTTATCTCCTTGTACAAAGCTAAAGTCCAAATGGATTAAGGACCTCCACATAAAACCAGATACACTGAAACTAATAGAAGAGAAAGTGAGGAAGTGCCTCGAATACATGGGCACAGCGGAAATTTTCCTGAACAGAACACCAATGGCTTATTCTCTAAGATCAAGGATCAACAAATGCGACCTTATACAATTGCAAAACTTCTGTAAGGCAAGGACATTTTCAATAGGACAAAAGGGCAACCAACAGATTAGGAAAAGATCTTTACCAATCCTTAATATAGTAAAAATGGCCATTTTACCAAAAGTGATCTACAGATTCAATGCAATCCCCATCAAAATACCAATCCAATTCTTCAAAGAGTTAGACAGAACAATTTGCAAATTCATCTGGAATAACAAAAAACCCAGGATAGCTAAAACTATCCTCAACAACAAAAGGACTTCAGGGGGAATCACTATCCCTGAACTCAAGCAGTATTACAGAGCAATAGTGATAAAAACTGCATGGTATTAGTACAGAGACAGATAGATAGACCAGCGGAACAGAATTGAAGACCCAGAAATGAACCCACACACCTATGGGCACTTGATTTTTGACAAAGGAGCCAAAACCATCCAATGGAAAAAAGATAGCATTTTCAGCAAATGGTGCTGGTTCAACTGGAGGTCAACATGTAGAAGAATGCAGATCGATCCATGCTTATCACCCTGTACAAAGCTTAAGTCCAAGTGGATCA
>NW_022652294.1:0-2252 GCF_011064425.1 Rattus rattus
CGGGGCTGAACTTCACAGAACTTGAAGGATTTCTACCCTCAGCACAAGTGCTAATTTGCCCTGCAGGCACTTTGCAACCTAGGAAACAGAGTAGGGCCCTGGGGCTCCAACCGCTCGCTGACCTTCCTTCTGCCTGCCCACCACTCCTCCTCCTGTGAGAACAAAAAAGCATCCCTAGAGCTGTGAGCTGGAAAAACTCTGATTTTATCAGTTGGTTGCTAACTGGGGCTTCAGGGAGGTAGCAGGAGTCCAGGGACTTTGGGCTCAGGACGCTCCAGTTCGCGCTCTTTCTCTACCCAACAAAAAACCGTGTACACACACTGAATCGCCCCTCCCAGCCGCCAGAGACGCCCACGCCGAAGAATGATCACACTAGCTGTTCGCGTCCGGATCTATTCCTCCTTCCGTTTCCCCCTGCAATTCCACTTCCGGCCCTGCGCTAGCCGCCTTTCGGTTCACTTCCGCCCAAAAGTTCGTCCAGGTTTCAGAGTAGGATTAGTGGCAGACTCGGCGTCCGTGAACCCCTCTGGATTGTAAGTGTGCTTCCCAGTTTGTTCAGTGACTATTTACATAGTTGGATTTCTGGATAAATCAGCCAACGAGACTCTGGTGGCAAGGGACTGTTGGCCAACAGACCACCACAGAACCTGGAAGAGCTAGCTTTGTGGGGAGGGCGGAGGGCTGGTTAGGTAATAGCTGGGAAATAGTTCTGAGGAAGTGGCTGTGGTGGTGATTAGTTCCGGGAGAGGATGATGGACAAAGACAAAGCCACGAGTGAACTGAGTTGGCTGTGGGTGGAGATTAGTTTCAGTGGTGGGCAAATGATAGTATAGGGTGTGTGGTATGATTGCTACTGTACCAAGGAATTTGAGAGGCTAGTTACGGGAATAGGAATATGGATGGGCATATGTTATATGGGGTGTGTGAGTCCTGTGATCCTACAGAATATAAAAATTCATCCCCAGGGGTCCTACTGGAGGTTACCATCCTGGGATCATTTCAGAATGTGGTCTATGAAGTGAAGCAGTATAAGAATTCTTTTGATCCATTCCATAAAGCTATTAGAAGAAATCCTGACACCCAATGGATCACCAAACCAGTCCACAAGCACAGGGAGATGCGTAGGCTGACATCTGCTGGCCTCAAGAGCCGTGGCCTTGGAAAGGGCCACAAGTTCCATCACACTATTGGTGGATCTCGCCGTGCAGCCTGGAGAAGGCACAAAATGCTCCAGCTCCACCGTTACTGCTAATACACGTAATATTTGTAAAATTCATATCCAATAAACAACTTAGGACAGTCAAGAAAAAAATAGAATTCTTACTGCCTTTTGAGAAAACTCCAAAAGAACCCGGCAAGACTCCAGTGACCTCAGGACTCTTAAGTACAAAATCAGAATGGGTGTACTTCAGACGTCTTACTATTCAGAGGATGTTTCCAAGCACATGTTGTCCTCAATACTGTATACAGCAGTGATTCTTAACCTGTGGGTTGATGCCCCTTGAAGGGTAGGAGATTGATTGACTCTTCCACAGGAATCTGTAAGAAAACAGATATTGGAGCTGGAGAGATGGCTAAGAGGGTAAGAGCACTGACTGCTCTTCCAGGAGTCCTGAGTTCAATTCCCAGTAACTACATGGTGGCTCACAGTCATCTGTTGTGGGATCTGATGCCCTCTTCTGGAGTGTCTGAAGACAGCAACAGTGTACTCACATACATATTGATAAATACATTTTATATTTAAAAAACCCAGATATTTATATACCATACCACTTGCAAACTTACAGTCATGAAGTAGCAATGAAAGTAATTTTATGGTTGGGGCCACCGCAGCGTGAGTAGCTACATTAATGGATCACAGTTGTATTAGGAAGGTTGAGAACCACTGATATACAGCCTAGACTCATGAGAACAGGTCTTGCCCTTGCAACTCTCTATAGCTTGAATTCATATGAACTTTTTTCTTTTCTTGATGAAAGGCATTGTAACTGAGGGAAATAAACCTTCCTGTTATACTATTGGGTATATACTACAAAAAAAAAAAATCAGTCAGTGTTCTAATTTGCTTTCTAATACTGTGATCCAACATTCTGACAAAGAAAAAGAAAAGGAAGAGGAAGAAGAGGAAGAAGAAGGAGAGGAGGAGGAGGGGAAGGAAGAAGGAAGAGGAGGAAGAGGAAGAAGAGGAGGAGGAGGGGAAGGAAGAAGGAAGAGGAGGAGGAGGAGGAGGAGGAGGAGGAGGAGGAGGAGGA
>NW_022652295.1:0-2250 GCF_011064425.1 Rattus rattus
GTAGCTCCCAGGGGTCCACGCGGTAGACTGCTTCTATGCTCACCCACACACGAGACCTGCAACTCCAGCACAAGGTGAGAAGATCCCTCCACCAAGGGCAGACATAACTGTAGGCCTGAAGCTGGCCATTATGCTGTTTATGGCTAGCATAAAGGAGGGTGGTAGACACAGGTTCAGAAACTATTGTCACCATCACAGCACTTCAGAGTCTCCGAGGGCGATATGGCCCCAGAGTGGATAGACCGTGTCCCCTCAAGTCCTCTGACAACTGTCTCCCTGCTTTTGCTTCAATTCTAACTACCATAGAAGACAGAAGGATGGCTCAGAAATAGACCCTCCCTTAAAGAAGATTTCCTAACCAGAAGCAAGAGAAATTAACAAACAGAATATAAGAAAATAGTTACCACCGGCAACCTCCAGGGCTTTGAAGAATGGCTGTCTGAGATGGTTCTACCTGCACCACATCCTTTGCTTGTCCTTCGGTTCTCTCTTCAAGTTCTCCAGTTCTTTCTCCAAGTAGCAGGCCAGGGCCCTGACCCTTTGATGGGACCACATCTCTGTAATGACAGTCCCCAAAGCACCACTTCTTCCAAAGCACTTGGGACAAGTACTTTAGACCTGTTTCTGTGACTCCAGGACTCATGAGGTCAGTATCTGCTTCTGTTTAACCCTAGTTCCTGGGGGTGGGGTGGGGCAATAGCTTAATAAAAGCCCAGACTCTATCTAAAAGCTAAGCACTTTGGGACTTTTAATAGCAAGTAATTCAGATAAACATACTTGAAGTAGGAAGAAATAGAAGGAGAAGGATGTTAATTGTTAGAGTCGGAGTAGAGGGAACATTGCCAGGAGAAAGGACGGCGTAGATCAGGTGCTAAAAGAAACACCAAGGATGCTTGGGAAACTGGGTAGTCAGGCTGAACCCAGAACGCGCGTGTGTATCCCTACCCTGGTTTTCGTTTTGTTTTGCTTTAAGAGATGGGTCTCACTAAGTTGCCCTGGCTGGCCTTAAACACACTCAGTAGCCCAGGGAAGTCTCGAACTTGACTTCCTTCTGCTTTAGCCTCCTGTGTAGCTAGGATCATAGTCCTGTACCACCAGGCCTTAGCCAACATCTTGTATTGCCTCTGGATTTGATTAATTTGGATTTAGAGCTCGTTGGGTTTGAATGGATACACGAGGGGCTGGAGAGGTGACTCAATGGTTAAGAGCATGAACTGCTCTTCCAGAGGTCCCGAGTTCAAATCCCAGCAACCACATGGTGGCTCAGAACCACCTGTAATGGGATCTGATGCCCTCTTCTGGTGTCTGAAGACAGCTATAGTGTACTCATATATAATAAATAAGTCTTTAAAAAAAAAGAAAGTATTTTAAATTTTATTTATTATTAGTGTGTGGAGGGCACGTGTGTGCCCATGGTGTATACACGGGGAGTCACAAGACGACGTCTGTGAAGTTGGTTCTCTCCTTCCCCTTTTACAGGGTCCTGGGAACTGAACTCAGGTCCTTAGAGTTATACACAAGCACTTTACCTACTGACCCATCTCGCTGACCCACAGTGGAGGCTTCTTATCTGTTTGTTTGTGGGTTTTGTTGTTATTGTTGTTGGCAGTTTTCAGTATGGAGTTGCTTTTTGTGTGTATATATTTACTTATTTCTCAGATATTATCCTAGTCTTTATAGCAACTTGAGAAATTGAGTTTTATTACCCCCATTTTAAGGGGACTGAAACAGAGGGCAAAGTGTTTGAAACTGGCCTTGGTTACAAAGAAATCACAAGACTGAGTCTAGCCTGTGCTACAGAGGCCCTGTCTCGAAAAACCAAAACCAACACCAACCGGACAAAAATAAAAACAAACAAAAAACCCCATACCCTAAAGCATAGAGAGCACTCTTGGCTTTTCTAATCTGCCTTTGATGTGGCTGTCGGCCATAATGAGCTCATTTTACTGCTGTTGAGACGAGGTTTTCATACACACATGGGGTAGACCTTAAACTCATGATCCCCCTGCTTCAGCTTCTCACATGCTAAGAATACAAAAGCAACCCACCATGTCTGTTTTGTAAGCTAACTTAAAAACTGTTATAGTTCATTTTATTTTGAGGCCAAATGTGGTAGTTCTACTTTTTATCCCAGCACTTGGAAGACCAAGACAGGAGGATTGCTGGGAGTTCCAGAGCAATATGAGCTACTTAGCAAGTTACCATCTCAAGCAAAGAAACAAAAACTGGAAAAAAAAATATATATATTTT
>NW_022652296.1:0-2255 GCF_011064425.1 Rattus rattus
CCAAAAAAAAAAAAAAAAAAAAAAAAAAAAAATCCCATGCCGTGAAACACCGAAAGTGCTGTACTGTTGATTTTCGTCAGTTCAGTGCTGAGGAGAATGAGCTCTGCCTAGGGAGTGCTGCGCCTGTGCTTTCCCACGGAGCTTGGTCTCGGTTCCTATTGTATTTCGTTTTTACTATATTTTTGTGTACATGTGCCATGGCAAAAGTGTTCCTCGACAACCATCTACTGCAGTATTGACGTGCCCCTCTGTGTGTACGCCACAGCACGTATGCAACAACCAGCACATGCCTGTGCACGAGTGTGCCACAGAGCAAGTGTGCCAGTGTGTGGTGCTACGTGTGCTACAACAAGCATGTGTCCTACTGTGTGTGCTATAGTGTGTGCGTGCCACAGTGAGAGTTGCTGTGCCATGAGTGTGGGGTGGGGGACTTCGTAGGAGTTGGTCAAATGTGGATTTGGTAAAAGCTGTTTGTTACAAATGTAAGCTTTCAGAAGGAGAGATGGTTCAGCGGTTAAGGGCACTGACTGCTCTTCCAGAGGTCCTGAGTTCAATTCCCAGCAACCACATGGTGGCTCACAACCATCTGTAATGAGATCTGATGCCCTCTTCTGGTGTGTCTGGAGAGAGTGGCATTATAGTCACAAACATAAAATAAAATAAAATAAAATAAAATAAAAAAAAAAGTAAGTTTCCTGAGGTGTTTTGTTTCTTCGACTGGGTTTTTTTTTTGTTTTGTTTTGTTTCGTTTTATTTTTAGAATTTATAAGTTATTTTCGTTTATTTGAAGTGGATTTTTTTCTCAACAAATTTTGGAAAATGAACAAACGCATATCATTAAAAAAAAAAGTAAAACTAGGGGCTAAAATATCTCAGCAGATAAGAGCAAGAATTGCTCTTTCAGGGTACAATTCCCATACCCACTGCAGTGGCTCCAAGTAGCCTATACTCCAGTTCCATTGTATCCAATGCCCTCTGACCTCTGTGAGTACCTGCATGTGCATGGTGCACATAAATTCAGGCAGGTACACATATACATACATAATAAAATTTAAAAACCAGTATGGATGTACACCATAGTATACCATAGGCAGTATCTGTTTCCAAATAATTGTAAGGGCACTTTTTCGCCTTTGGCGACAACAACAAGACCTACTGGGAAAACCGCTGCCGGGTCTCAGACCTGATCTTCATTCACATTTGCCCTCATAGAGACAGCCGACGACGTCCTCCTCCTCGCAAGGCTGCTGGCCAGTTTCCCGGCTCTCCCTCCTAGTTCTGTGCTTCCCACTCCATCTCTGCTCTGTGTCGGCTTCTGGGATTCTCAGGGGTGCTGCAAGGAGGGTCTTCCCCAGGCCCTGATATGGGGACAAAGAGGGAAGAGATGGCTAGCTGACCTGAAAATGCTCAAACTCCAAACACACAGCTACAGAAGGAAGAGCGGTGCCGGCGATGCACGGAGCAAGCGCTGTCGAGCATCACTGGACTGCTGTCCGGATGCTTCCACAGCCGCCTGGCTCTGCTGCCCGCCCTTCACTCCTCTCACTCTCCTGATGGCTATGCCCTCAGATTTACTCTCTGCATCGCTTTAACCTTCCCTTCAACGTAAGATCTTAGCTCTTTCCTCTCCTCTCCACGTGCACTGAAAAAAATCAGTTTCCATCGCTTTAATTATTTTTATAAGTGTTTATGTGTTGTGGGGGGGGGGACTTGCGTAATGGTGCACTGTGGAGGCCAGAGGAAGTCCAGTTTCTCCTCCCACAGTGAATCCTGGGGATCAAGCTCAGGTTGTCGAGCGTGGCCATTACTGCTGAGACACTTCCAGGGCTGGGCTCCCTCCACAAGCTACAACACTAACTTGAATCTGAAACACCAACCTTCTAGCAGCCGGCATGAGAGGGATTGCCCCCAGGTCCTCGCTTAGACGTTTAGTGTCCAATCCTCTGCCCAGCACTGTCATTCACGGTAGGGGTGCACTTTGACGCGTTACTCTGGGTGTCTATCTCTGGAAAGGCAACTCAGGAACTAAGTTCTTCTTTGGAGCTCCGTGTGCTGAGTAGCTTCCCTCCCTAACCCTGAAATGTTTTTTTCCTGAATCCCTGGGAGGGATTTCTGGCTTCTCCCTGAGAACATGAAATCAATTCAAAATCTTTGTTTCTGTAACTTTTACCATTGCTACCTTAACACCATTCGTTTCCTTTCCTCCTGGTCAAACACCGAATTACAATGACCATTCTGGGGCTCAAAAGTTACCC
>NW_022652297.1:0-2246 GCF_011064425.1 Rattus rattus
GCATTTTCCCGTATCTCACAGAAGAAAGAACTCCAGTACTCTAATTAGTTTGTATCATGAGAAAGCACACATTCCAGACACATTCTGGGAAGCCAGTGGTAGCCTGATACTCAAACCAGACTAGGATATAAATAGAAAAGAAAATGACATCAGTGACCCTTATGAGTGGAGATTCAGATGTCCTCAACAAAATACTTAAAGTTCAATTCAACAACATATTACAAAGAATATTTTAGTTTCACTTCAAAGACAATAGTTTGGCAGTCATGAGATAATAAATAAAAATTAACGTACTCATAAGGTACAAATCCCTCAATGTTCAGTATATTAATCTTTAATAAAAATTAATATGCTTTTCAGAACAATAAAGGCTTCCCAAAACAAGTCAGTAGACAATACCTTGAGTGTTGAAACAACATATTTCCTCTAATGTGAGGAAATGAATAAGGATACCCATTCTCACCACTCTTACTCAACATAGGAATTGAAATTTTAGCAATAGTCTTATGGCAAAAAGCAAAAAAATAATTATTCCCCCAACCCTCTCATAACAAAAGAACAGCAATGAACTGACCAAATGAAAAAACCCAGGATGAAAATCAGGAGAAAGTAAAACTATGTCTATTTGCAGATGCTAGGATTCCATAATTTGAACATCTTAAAGATTCAAATAAAATAACTTTCAGACCCAGGAAGTTCAACAAAGTAGTAGAATACAAAATAAACACTGAAGAAATTGTGGCTTTTAGCACACCCACAATAAACCTGGTAAAAAAAAATATCAGGAAAATAGCCCCTTTCATGGAAGCTTCAAAAATAATAAAACAAACCTAACCAATGAGCAGAGAGACAGAGAGAGAGAGAGAGAGAGAGAGAGAGAAACCTTTATAGAGAAATCTATAAAATATGAATGAAACTGAAGAGTATCTGTGAGATGGAGGGGCTTCCCCTGATCATGGATCAGTGAAATTCACATTGCTAAAATGGCCACCATACCAAAATACCAATGACCTTCTTCTCAGAACTCGAAAAAGAACTTCTGAAAAATGGGTATGGAAGCATAGAATATCTTGAATAGCTGAAATAGTCCTAAGCAAAAGAATAAATCTGGAAGCATCTCAGTATCTGATATCCATTGCACCGTAATCACAGGAGCAGAATCAGCGCTGTCTGGGCATAAAAGTTGACACATTGACCAACGAGGTAGAGATGAATCCCCAGAAATGAATCTAAGCACTTCTAGACACTCGATTTTCAACAAAAGTACAAAGAAAAATGTATCCTAGAAAAGAGAGCTTTTAAACAAATTATGTTGGGAAAATTGAATATTCATTCTCTCTCTCTAATCTCCCGTAGAAAGATTTTCAAAATTGATGGGATACCTTATAAGAATACCCAAAACTTGGAAAACACCAGGATAAATACACTCCTTCTCAGCTGTGCCCAATGCCTGACAAAACAGCTTATAGAAGACTTGAGAGTCCAGAGCTTCATGATGGTTTTATGACTATATGGTAGTTCTATTTTCAGTTTTTTGAGAAACCTACATCTTGACTTCCGGACTGGCTGTACAAAGTTAATTCCTACCAGTAATAAACAGAGGCTCCTATTCTCCTACAACCTTGCCATTATTTGTCATTTGTTTTCTTAATAATAGCCATTCTGCCTGTGGTGGTGTGGAATCTGAAAAGTTCGAATTTGCATTTTGATAATGGCTGATGTTAATACTTTAAAAATATCATTGGCCACTTTATTTCTTCCTTTGTAAACCCTCTATTCAGTTCATCAATTTATTGTTTAGATGATTTCCTTACTTGAGGTCTAATTATTTTGCAGTTTTTTTTATGTATACTGGGTATTAACCCCTTATGATATGTATGATATGTATGTATGATATGTAGTCAACAATGAAATGTGTGTGTCTGTATTACTCTCTATATTGTGTGTGTGTGCACATGCGTGCGTGCATGCGTGTGTGTGTGTGTGTGTGTGTGTGTGTATGGTTTACTCTCTAGGTTATTTGTTTAATCTGGTTATTTTTCCTCTGTTGCTTGGAAGCTTTTTAATTTATATAATCCCCTTTGGCAATCAATAGAGTTATTTCCTATATCATCGATGTGCTGGTTAGGACAGCCTAACTCTTTTTGCTTTTCATACTGAAGTGTTTTGTTTACACTTTCAGTTAACAGTTTTGAAAGATTAAGGTTTTACATTAAGGTGTTTTATTTTTTGTGCAGGGTGAGAGA
>NW_022652298.1:0-2247 GCF_011064425.1 Rattus rattus
TGTGTGTGTGTGTGTGTGTGTGTGTGTGTGATAGCACTAAAAGGAGAGTTTTCAAAAGAGGAAACACAAATGGCTGAGAAACATTTAAAAAGAAATGTTCAAAATCCCTAGTCATCAAGGAAATACAAAACAAAACTACTTTGATATTTCGTCTTGCAGCAGTAGGAATGGCCAAGACCATTAAAACAAGTGATAGATCTTGCTATGTAGAGTGTAGGAAAGGGGAGCATTTATTCAGAGTGGGTGGGAGTGTAAAGGGAAACCAGTATGGCTGTTCCTCAGAAAGCTTGAGGATGATTTACCTCAAGACTCAGTCATACCCCCAAAGACTCTGTGTCCTGCTTGGAGAGATGCTTGCCCATCCATGTTCAGTGTGCCTCTATTCATTAAAGCCAGAAGCAGCCTACAGATTCACCAATAGATGAATAGATAATAAAACCTGTATTATTAAAAATGGAGTATTATTCAGCCGTTAAAAGTAAAATTGTAAAAAATTGCAAGTAAAAGATGGAGAAAAATAAAAAATAAAAAAAGAAAGAAAAAAAAGTTGCAAGTAAATGAAGGTAGAAAAAAAATCATACAGAGTAAGGTAAATCAGACCCTCAAAGAAAATGTCATGTTTTCTCTTACATATTGGTGTTAGCTTTTAAGCATTTGATAGGTGGGCTGCAATGAGTAGTGAAATGAGTAACTACAGTGAGGAGGGAAAGATTAAATGGTGAGAAGGACAAGAGAAGGGTAGGGAGGGAATGTGAGAAGGGACAACTAAAACTAATCTTTTGTCATCAAGTGAAACCTTCAGTACAAGAAATGATTTATTTCTAGGTGATGTGCTGGTCTGCGGAGCCCTATGGAAAGCCCCAAATGACCCGTGCTATTACCAAGGCTATTGTTTGCTCTCTAGAGACCCATGCTGGGTCCTCTGCTGAAGAAACCACGTACACAGTTCCCTGAACACAGAGAAGTTGGGCTGGACCTTAACTACTGCCTGATGCTCATGATATCGGAAGGTAGTCTGCATGCTACAAGAGGAGAAAGGTAACTATCAATCTAGCTGTAAATCATGTGATTTACAAGTGTGTCCTACTTATAATACACACCATTGCTATAGTGGCATAAATTTTATGGGAGAAACTAACCTCCCTCTGGTTGTATTTAAGGCTCACTCCATGAGATGGAACCTATATCTGACACTTTTGACTGCCTAATAACATGCGACTAGATAGGTCATAGACCTAGATAAAAACTCCACTTGATACTACACTTGATCTTAGCCAAAAGATTGAGAAGTGATTAGATGAAATTTCAATACTATTGTTCTGCTAAACTTATACAGCAATTAAATGACTTCGTTATTTGTCTTTTTTTTTTTTTTCGGAGCTGAGGACCGAACCCAGGGCCTTGCGCTTGCTAGGCAAGTGCTCTACCACTGAGCTAAATCCCCAACACCCCCCCCCCTTTAAAAAAAAAGATTTAGTTATTAATTTTAGGTATATGAGTACACTGCAGCTGTCTTCAGACACACCAGAAGAGGGCATCAGATCTCATTACAGATGGTTGTGGGCCACCATGTGGTTGCTGGGAATTGAACTCAGGACCTCTGGAAGAGCAGTCAGTGCTCCTAACCACTGAGCCATCTCTCCAGCCCTTAATGACTTCTTATAAAATTCTTCTATACCCATAGATGAGTGTTTCAAACAGCCTTTATCAGAGAAGCTTTCTCCTACAATAAATGGGAACTAATACAGAGACCTTGAGTTGAAAAATGTGCAGAGAGTCAGAAATTATAAAACATTCCATCCAAAAAGGGATATCTTTATTAATCCCCTTCTCTTAGGACTCAGGATGCTATGCTTGAAAAGGAAACAAAGTTTGTAAGTCACAGGGCATAGATGACTTCAAGGAAACTCTGCCTTCTATATACAGTAGGACTGATGCACATATGAGCTTATGAACTTATAGGTTCAAGTCAGAGGCGGTCCCAGCATTGAGAGGTCAAAGTGGAGATGGGTTCTTACTCCTGAACAGGAAGCTATCTGAATTTAACACTTGCTTGTAAGGAAAATAGTTTTCTCCAAGAGAGTCTCAATGGTTATATACACAGTACATAGGGGCAGACCCATGACAGCTGTAGATGGAATTATTGTAGACCTTTTGTTTCATATTACTTTGTTTGGGAATTTTTGTCTTATTGGTCTTTTGTTCTTGTATTATGGTTTTTAATTTTGTGTTTCTATAGGTTTTGAT
>NW_022652299.1:0-2202 GCF_011064425.1 Rattus rattus
CACTCACATACATACACACATACACACACATACACACATACACACATACACACACATACACACATACACACATACACATACACACACATACACACACATACACACACACACACATACACACACATACACATAGACACACACACATATACACACACACCTACACACACACACACATACACACACATACATACACACATACACACACATACATCACACATACACACACATACACACACACACACATACACACACACACACACAAATAAATACTTTTTTAAATTAACCAACAGTACAATGGAGACATCACCATCCTTTCTCTTATTCCTGACTATGTGACCACTGTACAGCCTGCTGTACAACAGTACATGAAGAGAGAAACTTGGGAGACTTAGGATGGCAGCAGCTGACCCCGCCCCAGGTGGGAACAAGATCTCCCTGAGGAGAAATCTGCTTGTTTTCTAAAGCAAAGGGAGATTAAAAAAAAAGGGGGGGGTCAAACCAGTATAAGGACCCAGGGCAAGTGCTTTACTGATTCTCAGTTCGCCTTGGGTCTTTCCCTCCCTAAATTGTAGAATAGGCAGGGGAGCGCCTTAGACAATTCCTGCATGGGGGTTGGGGATTTAGCTCAGTGGTAGAGCGCTTGCCTAGCAAGCGCAAGGCCCTGGGTTCGGCCCCCAGCTCCGAAAAAAAGAAAAAAGAAAAAAAAAAAGGTTGGGGATTTAGCTCAGTGGTAGAGCGCTTGCCTAGCAAGCGCAAGGCCCTGGGTTCGGTCCCCAGCTCCGGGGAAAAAAAAAAAAAAAAAAAAAAAAGGAATAAAAGACAATTCCTGCCAAAAAACAGCCTCTCTCAGCCTCGTCTGCCGCTTGATCTAAAGTATGTTCTTTGATGTCTCCTCCTTTGCAAAATACGGTTTTCAACAAAACAAGCAGACTCGAAGGAAAACCAGAGAAGCTGGGGAGTTTTTTTGTTTTGTTTTGTTTTGTTTTCTTCATTTTTGAGATGACTATCTAGCTTCTCAGGGGATCGCCATGGCAACACTTCAGTCCAAGTTTAAACTCAAGCTGACCCAGGACTGAATCTTTCTGGTTGATTGACCGGTGCCAGCCAGGCCAAGAGGTGGAAATGGCACTGATGTCACCATCATTGTTTTCGGCTAGGAATTTTTATCCTTTTTGTTGTTTGAGGATTTCTTTTTCCTCCTTTATCTTCAAAGAACCTGGGGGTAGGGGGGATTATGGACCGAAAAGTAAGAGGCTTCCAGATCTAAGGCAAGGAAGGACCACAAATAGCTTAGGAGTCTCCATGGATTTCTTTGTAACTCCAAACCATAGGCCCAAGAGATGGCTCAAGTGGGCTTTGCCTAGCAAGCAGAGCGTTTCGCCTCAACATCAGATCGCAAGACGCCCGGACTGCAGCACTTACCACGACGTGTGATGTGTTAGACGTGTGATGTGTTAGACGTGTGATGTGTTAGATGTGTAGGCCAGTGAGTTGGCTCATGGAGTGAGGTTACCTGACGCTAAACATGCAGATCTGAGTTCCATCCCTGGTACTGACGCAGAGGAAAGAGAGAGCGGAGACTCTCCCTCAAGCTGACCTCTGACCTCCACACAAAGACGCAACCACAAACATACACAAATAGATAAACAAGTTTTTAAACTTGCTCTGCTATCCAAAGCCACATTATACAATGAGCAAGTTAAATGGGAGGGGGAGAACGAGGAAGGAAGGAAGGAAGGAAGGAAGGAAGGAAGGAAAGAAGGAGGGAAAGGAGGGAAAGAAGGAAGGAAAGAAGGAGGGAAGAAATAATTAAATACAATAACAGACCCAGTACAGGTACATGTATAAGTTGTGGGGGAAAAAAAAACAAAAAACAAAAACAAGCCAACACAAAAACAACAACATCAAGTTCACAACATCCTTGAGTAGCGAGAGGCTTTGAGGAAATCACAGGATGGCTAGAACTAGCTGTGTAGGGTTGGATGGAAAGGAAGAATTTTTTAAAAAGAACTAAGTTCTCTAAAGAAGCATGCTCAGAAACCATCAGCTGCATGGTGCCCCTGCCCCTTGGACTCCTGTGAACCTGGCAGTAAGTCACCACTGGGAGCTAGCTACCCCTCAGATGTGCTCACCACCCAGAGCTAGCTCCCCTTCAGATATGCTCACCACCCAGAGCTAGCTCCCCTCAGATATGCTCACCAC
>NW_022652300.1:0-2242 GCF_011064425.1 Rattus rattus
GGAGGAAGAAGAAGAAGAAGAAGAAGAAGAAGAAGGAGAAGGAGAAGGAGAAGGAGAAGGAGAAGGAGAAGGAGAAGGAGAAGGAGAAGGAGAAGGAGAAGGAGAAGGAGAAGGAGAAGAAGGGGATACCTGAGCATTGTGAAGAGCTGTATACACCTTCAGGTCATGAGAGCTGAAGTAATGGCTGGCATGAAAGGCTCTGATTTCTCAGCTCTTTTGGTCAGTCCTACCAAAGCTTCTTGCAGAAAATCCATGAAAATGTTCCTTATCCTGCTCAAGAAGGTATTAATCACAGGAAAACCTCACAGGTTCAGGGCCACCCCACTCTGTGGTCCAAGGTTAGACCTCACTTCAATGCCTACTAATGGGCCAATCTGATCTATTGATTTGAGGATAGGCAGACTATTCCCAAGTGACACTCATATAGCAAGTCTCTGTTTAGGGAAACAGGGTCACCTTCTAGGTTACTTATGGAGAAAGTTAGATTATTAAACAGATAGAGGGAAAAATACCCACCAGAATCAGGACAAAGAAATTGAAGTGGTTACACACAGACATGGAAAATACAGTCCCAAGGCATTTGAGTGGTAAACTGATCCAATACCTTACTGTCCTACTGTGTGCTGACAGGGAAGTATGATGGCACAGTGTGTATACTATCCTTTCAAGACAACCAGGGCCAAGTCCTAGGACAGCTTCTTGGAGATTGGTGGGAAGAGACCTGGGAAGATGTCTGCTAGGCCTGAGTCCTGGGTAGGGATTGTCAGCTAGACTCAGATGCTTCACTGTCAATGCTCCTCCATGATCCTGTGAGCTTTTTACCCACAGTTCCTCCATGCAGCAGGTGGAGCTAAAGTTCAGAGGTGACCAGCAGTGGCTGGATCAGCATAGCGGTATAGGCTGGCAGGATATGGTTTGGCTTTGGCATAGGACTTTCAGCGCAGTACATCACCCTGAGAGAAGGCTCTAGTGGCTGAAAGTTGACTGATATCAAGACACTTTCCTCCTATCTCCACTTCATAATCTTGGACAGATTGCAGGGCTGTGCTCTCCCATTTGCCAAAGGAAGCTGGCAAGACAACGGATCTAAGGTCAGCTCTGAGGGCAATGTAGCCAGTATGATTGTATACAGCCTTATGTGCAAGTCACCATCAATTCAAAAGTATTCAGAATTTCCAACCATTCAAAAATCTCGAGTTTATGTAGAACACGAGTCACTGGACCTCAGTTCTGCCTCGTCTGCTCTTCCTAGTTCTCCATTACTTCCCTGATTCTGGTCCTCAGGATCCAGTCCAGTCTCTGTTTCTTGTTTCCCATCCGGATGGCCTCTCTCCCTCCATGCAAAAGTGTACATAGGCATCAGGAAGAGATAAGTGGGACACATGTACCCTGCAGCATCCTAGTCCAATGTTTGCCCTTTGTGTATCCTTGGAGCTCATGTATATTGTATAGTATGAGACAGACGTAGCTTAGTAGACAGTGGCCTCTTTGCAAATGCCTTGTGGGGCCCTGGGAGCCCATGAGGGGATGGACCAGGGAAGTGACTCTGTGCTCCAAATGTGCGACATTATATGAGATGACTGTGACAGAGAGTGAGCAAAGGAAGAAGGGTTCGTAGAGAAGATAGGCAGATAGACAGGCACAGAGAAAGAAAATCATATGAGGGAGAAGTTTATACAAAATTTTATATTTTAGCATCTTTAATTACATCTAGTTTCTCCTTGAGTTTTCAGCAAGTGCCTCACATTTCCACTTCGTGTTGCTCCTCACAAATGCTGTAGCTGTCTTTGTGTCTACCTCATGTAGTGTCTTGGGGGTTCAGTGAGAAAGTCCTCTGAAATCTCCCCCCAGGATGTGAGTTGCTGCTGGGACCAGAGCTGCTTGGCCTGCTTCCCTCACCATACAAAGGGAGGGCTATCTCACGGTCTACAGAAACACGCCATCAAACCTAGGATTATCTGCCATGTTCCTCAGCCACGGCCTTTCTGCTTATAGAGAAGAACGCGTCGCTACAGTGTTCAGAGAAGTTGGGCGAGGCCTGCGTGAGACATGTGACTGAACCCAATGGCCCCACAGCCGTATCCACTGTGCTGTCCGCTTCATTGCCAGCACGATTATGAATTCAAGAACAAGCCTCCGAAATGAACCCTCAACTGGGAGAGGCAGTAATAGTGTCGGTTATTAGTAATTCTTCCTGGATGGGTTAGGGCGTGAGCAATAGAATTAAATGAATTTCCTTTGA
>NW_022652301.1:0-2230 GCF_011064425.1 Rattus rattus
TCTGCGCCGCCTCTTCCGGGAGCCTCCGTGCACCAGGGTTCCAGATGGCCTCTGGTGTTTTCCTCTGGAATCAGTAATGTGTGCAGAGAGCAGTCTCTTCTGGTTTCGCAGGCGTGTCTGCCTCTCTGAAGGTTTAGCTCTCCCTCCCACGGGATTTGGGTGCAGAGAACTGTTTATCCGGTCTGTTTCCTTCAGGTTCAGGCGGTGTCTCAGGCAGGGCTCCTGCCGCTCCTGGGCCCTCTCCCACGGGAGCCCAGAGGCCTTATACAGTTTCCTCTTGGGCCAGGGATGTGGGCAGGGGTGGGCAGTGTTGGTGGTCTCTTCCGCTCTGCAGCCTCAGGAGTGCCCACCTGACCAGGCGGTGAGGTCTCTCTCCCACGGGTTTTGGGAGCAGAGAGCTGCTGCGGGCCGGGATCCGCGGGTGTGGGACTTCCGGTAAACACACGACGTGCCCGGTCCTAGAGGAATTCTGCCTCTGTGTGTCCCGAGATCACCAGGCTGCTTTCTTGAAGCAGAAAAGTTGGTCTTACCTGTGGTCCCGAGGCTCAAGTTCGCTCGCGGGGTGCTGCCCACGGGCTCTCTGCGGTGGCAGCGGCCGGGAAGATCTTCGCTGCCTCTTCCGGGAGCCTCCGCGCACCAGGGTTCCAGATGGCCTCCGGTGTTTTCCTCTGGAATCAGCAATGTGTGCAGAGAGCAGTCTCTTCTGGTTTCGCAGGCGTGTCTGCCTCTCTGAAGGTTTAGCTCTCCCTCCCACGGGATTTGGGTGCAGAGAACTGTTTATCCGGTCTGTTTCCTTCAGGTTCCGGCGGTGTCTCAGGCAGGGCTCCTGCCTCTCCTGGGCCCTCTCCCACGGGAGCCCAGAGGCCTTATACAGTTTCCTCTTGGGCCAGGGATGTGGGCAGGGGTGGGCAGTGTTGGTGGTCTCTTCTGCTCTGCAGCCTCAGGAGTGCCCACCTGACCAGGCGGTAAGGTCTCTCTCCCACGGGTTTTGGGAGCAGAGAGCTGCTGCGGGCCGGGATCCGCGGGTGTGGGACTTCCCTGATTATAAATTATTTTACAGCTAATATCAACTTATAAGAGAGTGCATATTATGTTTGTCTTTCTACATCTGGGTTACCAAAATAAGATTTTTTTTATAATTTTGATAAAGTTGATTGTATGATCATTTTCTATTTTTTGAGAGTTGAATTTGCTCAATATGCCACATTGCCTTTGGGTATTGCATACAAAAAGGAGTCTGCTCATAATCAAATAACCTCAGATCAAATATATGGCTCTTTTTTACACAAGTATTTTTACTTGTTTACTTTACATCCAACTCACTGCTCCCTCCTCTCCACCCCTCCCACAATATTTAACTTATCCCGATTCTATTCATCTCTCTCAGCAGGTGTGTTCCCCCTGGGTAGGCCCTCTACCCTGATTCTTCAGTCTCTGGGAGGCTAGATGCTGCCTCTTCCACTGATGTCAGAAAAGGTATTCCATGTAGTAGAACTTATATGAACAGGCAACAGCTTTTGGAATGGCTCCCACTCCAGTGTTCAGGACTTACATAAAGACCAAAGTGCACATCAGCTTGCTACATATGTGAAAGAAGACCTAGGTCCAGACTATGTCTGTACGTTATTTGGTGAATCAGAATCTGAAAGCACCAAGTGTTCAGGTTAGTTGACTCTGTTGGTCTTCCTGTGGAGTTTCTATTTCCTCTATGGCACACAATTCTTCTTCCTGTTCTTCCATAAGAGTCCCCAACCTCCATCCAATGTTTGGCTCTATCTATCTGAGTCAAATGCATGATGGGTTCTTTTAGAGGACATTGCCTGTCTACAAGCATAACAGAGTATCATCAAAAGTGTTATTTAATGGTGCTTGCCAATGTGATGTTTCTTAAGTCATCATGAATTTGGGAAATATTGTTGAATGCATTGGAGACAATTTTCTGAATGGGATACCTGCAAAATTCATGATGTCTTTATTTTTCATAGCTGTACACAATTCCATTGTGTGGATCCATCATATTTTCTTTATTCGTTCTTTATTTTAGTTTCATCTAACTTGTTTCGAGTTTCTGGCTTTAATGAAAGCAGCTACTAGGAACATAGCAAGTATCTTTGTGGGATGGTGGAGCATCTTTTGGGAATATGCGCAGGACCAGTATAGCTGGGTTTTGAGGTAGAAATATTTCCATTTTTCTGAGAAGCCACCAAATTTATTTCAATAATGGTTGTGC
>NW_022652302.1:0-2224 GCF_011064425.1 Rattus rattus
TGTGGCTAGCTACAGTTTTCAGGCCTGTAGTCATGTCCATCTTCTCTCATCTCACCTGGTGAAAACTCTTTCTTCTTCCCAGAGTTCCCTTTTCCCTCCCAGGAAGTCTAGCCTTTCATTTCCTGCCCAGCTAATTGGCCATCATATTTTTATAAAGCCAATCAGAGAATGCCTTAGGTAGGTGAAGGACAGAGACACAGCTTCATGCATCATACTCCACCAGACTACTACTACTAATAAAGGAAGATGACCTCGAAAACATAATTTCTATGTTCTATCTGTGATGTCAGAGCAGCTGGTAAAAGCTAAAACTAAAATATGGTCAACAAATGTGTACAGTACACATATTGCTCACAAGTGATACCAAGAGATAGCAGTTGTATGAAAGAGTTTAGGAAATACTTACTGTGTTGCAGTAAATCTCTAACCCCAATAAAGTCATGTAAAAATGCAAAACTCAGTTATAATAGTTATGAGCTGCATGCCTAGATTGGGCAGATTCACCACTATTCGCTATTCGCTATTCGCTATTCGCTATTCGCTATTCACTATCCACTATCCACTATCCACTATCCACTATTCACTATGCACTATTCAATATTCACTATTCACTATCCACTATCCACTATTCACTGTCCACTATTCACTATTCACTATTCACTATTCACTATTCACTATGCTACGCCACTCCCCAGCTATGAGATCCCTTGCTACTTGCAACTTCTCCAGGCCACGTGGTTCTGCTCCATCTTCCTTCTAACTCTTCTTCTTCCTTCCCCTTTCTTCCTCTCATTCCCTAATCTCCCCCACTCTCTAAAACCTCTAGTCCCACCTTTCTCTTCCACTGCCCAGTCACAGGCTCTAGCTCTTATTTGACCAGGTAACATGGGAAGAAGGTTCACATGAAGTCTCCTGAGTACATGATCCACTCCTTGTGGGGGCAGCCCATCTTGAGGAAGCAGAATTAACATCAGAATACACACAGCACCAGGGGCAACCCCACAACATTTTCTCCTTTTTGTCCAATTAAAAGACTCTTTTCTTTCAGTTACAAATTGAGCATAACCATTACAATTATGTAAATTATAAAGTATAAAATACACTTGTAGGTTGATGTGATTGTGCAGGTGAAGGCAGACAAGATAAAACGAGGTCTGTCATTGGACGAGAAGGAAGGGAGGTGGGAACAGAGGTTTTAGAAGGGAGGGAGAAGCAGAGAGGGGGCTGGAGCAAGGAGGAGGAGCTGGGAGAACATGGTGACAGATGTTAAGATTCTCTCTGCACATAGATACAGGTTATGAATATTTTTTCTTTTTTCTTTTTTCTTTTTTTTCCGGGACTGGGGACCGAACCCAGGACCTTGCGCTTCCTAGGCAAGCGCTCTACCACTGAGCCAAATCCCCAACCCCTTTGGTTATGAATATTTTTACGGGATGGGTGTGTATAGGGTTTTGTGCTGTCTAGATGGGCAAATTATATCTTATCAGTTGAGTCAGAGGTTATTGTGTGGTGTGTTCTTTCATGGGCTACTTAATTGAGTTCAAGATAGTGTGTGGTGGTGGGATGTGCTGGGCCCACCACAGAAGTGGGATGTGTATGCCTGGTGTGGTGGCAACCCACCAAAGGAATTGTGAGTGAACCCCTTGCAGACTGCCCGGGTCAGAGGGAGCCTGGGAGAGGAAGAATGCCCAGCAGTGCATAGGGGAGAAAGTGCAGAGTGGTAGGTAGGCCATATGCAGGAACCACAGGAACCAGTTGCGAAGCACGCCTTTTTCTTTTTTACCACAAAATGCACTTAACACTCAGTTCATCATATTTGTCAACTTAGATAAAGCACTCTAATCTATCCTAATTGAAAGAGCTTATAATTTTATACCTGAATTATGTTCTGGTTTTAGCTTGTATTACCATCTGCAAACCATCTTCTCAAATCTATATCATCTCTCTCAATGTTAAACAACTTGAGTTGACTATGACACTACAACTAGTCTCCAGCCCCATCAGAAATCTGAGAATGACTTAAAGATTACCTGAAAATATAGGAAGCACAAAACATAGCTTCCAAAACGTAACCAATTTGTAGAGATGTCTGACTACCTGGGCAGTCCTCATTCCTTAAAACATTGGAGCATCAGTCTTTGACCTTTTGGCTCAGGATCATCTGATGGACTCTTGTAAAGCGGAATTTTGAAGAACTGCTTACCCTGTCTTGGCAGAGTTATTG
>NW_022652303.1:0-2158 GCF_011064425.1 Rattus rattus
TTTTTTTTTTTTTTTTTTTTTTTTTTTTTTTTTTTTTTTTTTTTTTTTTTTTTTTTTTTTTTTTTTTTTTTTTTTTTTTTTTTTTTTTTTTTTTTTTTTTTTTTTTTTTTTTTTTTTTTTTTTTTTGTTTTTACTTTTTAACCTGGGTTCCGGTAATCGAATTTGAGTTCCTCATTTATAGATTTACTTTGTATGTTTATTCCCTTTACCCATATAGCTGAAATTTTTTCTCTATAGGATTCTTTCAGGGAACATAAAAATATGATATTTTCTTAAAAATTTGCTGCTTTTTCTTGGTGTCAGTAAGCACTTTATACAGTAAGCCACCACCAAAGCCTTTTCTTCTTTTAATTTACATTTATTATATATTTGTTTGTTTGTGCGTGCACATATGCATGCAAGTGGCACAGCACTTGTGTGGATTTCAGACAACTATGGAAGTTTGTTCTACTAATTCCTTCTTACTATGTGGGTAATGGGGATTGTACTCACATCTTCAGACTTGTTGCCTGGAGTATTACTGAGCCATCTGCTTGTCCCTTCCTTATCTTTTTAGATAGAGTCTCTTACTAAACTTGGAACTTCCTAATTTGACCCAACTAGTTGGCTGGTCTCCTTCCTGCACTGGGATTATGGTTGTGTTCTACTTCACTCAGTTTTTACATGGATTTTGGAGACTTGAACTCATTTTTTTCATGCTTGTACAACAAGTACTTTATTCCAGTGAATCATTTCCCAAACCCCTCAAATTAGATTTTAAGTATTTGCTTTCTGAATAAGTATAAATAATAAATAATAAATATATGCTAAATGGTGATTGGTACCTAAAAATCTCATAAATATACTTATTTAAATACATCTAGGCTTCCTTCCAACGCTCCAATAGTCATGACAAAGTGAGGAGAATTGTTGCTGAAGAGGGTCGTACAGCAAGAAACCTGATAGCTTGGAGTGTTCCACTAGAAAGCAAAGATGATGATGGTATGTACTTTACAATTTAGCTTTTTCCTTTAATGAAAATTGGGAGGCCAAGTCCCAGTGGAATGGAAGATTGGAGGCAAGAGGATTAGCTTAGGAGTTCAAGGCTAGCCTTGGCAATATAACAAGGCCCTGTCTAGACAAATACAACAAAGCAAAGTGTATAAGCATATATTTAGCTTGAGAGAGTAAATAGATTTAAACTGAATGTTCACAATTAGAATTCTTCAGCAAATTGGCATGTTAAATAAAATTGATTTGTACAAAAATTGTTTAAAAAGTGTTACTGTTCATTTGCTGTTTTAAGAAATAATGAGGGGTTGGGGATTTAGCTCAGTGGTAGAGCGCTTGCCTAGCAAGCATAAGGTCCTGGGTTCGGTCCCCAGCTCCGAAAAATAGAAAAGAAAAAAAAAAAAAAAGAAATAATGAAATTATTAAGTTATTACTCTGGTAGTTGAAATGGTGAATTATTAACTTCATAATTTTTTTCTGTGTTTGTCATTTAGCTTTCTAATATAAAGAATAGTGGTCCCTTCTCCATTTTATTTTAAAATGTATGTATTTATAAATTTAAATTTGTGTAGATTCATGATTTCTTATTTAATGGAGTATAATCTCTGACTCTCACTTGATGTCCAGATTGTCTTAGGTTTAACTAGTGGCGATTCTTGATGCTCCTGTTTCCTTCGGACATCCTTTTCTCTTTCTTTGAGAACAACTCTACATGATAAGTTATGTCAAGCTAACTAAGAATGTACTAGGCTGTTGTGTTTAAAGTTTTGGTTAAAAAGAAAATTATGTGTAGGGCTGAAGATTCCTCTCTGAGAAATCTTTTTTTTTTTTTTTTATTAACTTGAGTATTTCTTATATACATTTCGAGTGTTATTCCCTTTCCCGGTTTCCGGGCAAACATCCCCCTCCCCCCTCCCCTTCCGTATGGGTGTTCCCCTCCCAACCCTCCCCCCATTGCCGCCCTCCCCGCAACAGTCTAGTTCACTGGGGGTTCAGTCTTAGCAGGACCCAGGGCTTCCCCTTCCACTGGTGCTCTTACTAGGCTATTCATTGCTACCTATGAGGTCAGAGTCCAGGGTCAGTCCATGTATAGTCTTTAGGTAGTGGCTTAGTCCCTGGAAGCTCTGGTTGCTTGGCATTGTTGTACATATGGGGTCTCAAGCCCCTT
>NW_022652304.1:0-2233 GCF_011064425.1 Rattus rattus
AATATCATCCTGAGTGAGGTAACCCAATCACAGAAAAACACACATGGTATGCACTCATTGATAAGTGGCTATTAGCCCAAATGCTTGAATTACCCTAGATGCCTAGAACAAATGAAACTCAAGACGGATGATCAAAATGTGAATGCTTCACTCCTTCTTTAAAAGGGGAACAAGAATACCCTTGGCAGGGAATAGAGAGTCAAAGATTAAAACAGAGACTGAAGGAACACCCATTCAGAGCCTGCCCCACATGTGGCCCATGCATATACAGCCATCCAATTAGACAAGATGGATGAAGCAAAGAAGTGCAGGCCGACAGGAGCCGGATGTAGATCTCTCCCGAGAGACACAGCCAGAATACAGCAAACACAGAGGTGTATGCCAGCAGCAAACCACTGAATTGAGAATAGGACCCCCGTTGAAGGAATCAGAGAAAGAACTGGAAGAGCTTGAAGGGGCTCGAGACCCCTTATGAACAACAATGCCAAGCAACCAGAGCTTCCAGGGACTAAGCCACTACCTAAAGACTATACATGGACTGACCCTGGACTCTGACCTCATAGGTAGCAATGAATATCCTAGTAAGAGCAGCAGTGGAAGGGGAAGCCCTGGGTCCTGCTAAGACTGAACCCCCAGTGAATAGATTGTTGGGGGGAGTGCGGCAATGGAGGGAGGGTGGGGAGGGGAACACCCATAAGGAAGGGGGTGAGGGGGATGTTTGCCCGGAAACCGGGAAAGGGAATAACACTCGAAATGTATATAAGAAATACTCAAGTTAATAAATATAAATAAATAAATAAATAAATAAATAAATAAACAAATCAGAAAAAAATCCAAAAAAAAAAAAAAGAGTGTTGATTCAATTCTGTTCCTACTCCTCAATTACAGGAGAAAGAGGCTGACATCCATGGCAGAGATTCTGTATATGATCATCTGAGATTATGAGGAACACTACCCTGTGATCTTTACTAAAGCTGCTGATTGCATGTGGTGATGATTGGCATTGACCTCATGCAAAAGAATCCCACTGTCCACTCCTACTCTCCTGTCCATGCCCTTGGGGCCACTTATGATGGGATTAGCATGGTTCTCCTGGCATACCCAAGACAGGCCTGGTAATCACATGCCATGTATCACCTTCAAAGAGGACAATTGTGCCATTGAGGAGGTACTGTGGCATATATTGAAAATAGTGGGGCTATATGCAGAGAAGGATCCTGTCATGTCTGCATACGATAGAAGCCTCATTAGTGAACATTTTGTGCATGAACTGTACCTGGAATGCAGACAGGTGCTGGACAGAGACATCCTAGCCATGAGTTAGCGTGGGGTCCCAGGACACATGCAGAAACCACTTAGATGAAAACACTGGGTTTTTTGCCAGAATTATTAAGCAGCATCCCAGATCCTACCCCACTAGGAATGCAGAGGCTTTGAGAAATGAGATAGAGCCTAGATCAGGTTCGCCCAACAGATAGAGCTATGCTATGACTGGCACTCATGCTAGTGCACTGGCCTTCCCATCCCACATCAGGTCAGTCAGAGGGTTTGGGGTAAGTACTGTACCCTTGTTTGAGAAACGGTGTGAGGAGAGTGTGAACCATTGCATTCTGTCTGTACTGACTGGGGGACTTGGGCGTTCTCCTTCTTGCAATACGTTGCTGCTTTTACTATAGGTTTCACAGCTGGAGATTCACATTGTGGATGGCATTGTTAACACACCTCCTGTTGCTGCTCCATTTTAGGACAATCTTAGAGTTTTATAAAGAAATGAGATTGACTTATGTCTAATGTTTCATATGTCTCAAGATACCATGGTATTCTACTGGGGACTACACAGGAATTGGGAAAGAACTTGGCATTTTCCTGAAATACAGAATAAAATTATATATTTTGGCTAAATGGTTTTAGTCTCCTGTTCTGGTCAGAATATCCATTCATCTTGCAGAAAAGATGAAGTTCATGTTCAAGAGCCCTGCCAGAAACACAAGTGACAGTTCCATTTTGTCTCTAATATGGATATAGGAAGGCTCGGGGGGGTCCCCTGGAGCAAGTAGTCTCTTTTCAGTGAGGAAAACCAAGGCAGTAATAGCTCTCAGAAATATTGACCAAGTAAATGCCATAGGGATGTGTGAATGACTCGGGGCTGAGAGAAGGGAACACTGCTCTGAGCTGTCACTGTTGGTGACCTGGAGGACCCAGGCTGTCATGTCACTAGGTGATTGAACACTTG
>NW_022652305.1:0-2233 GCF_011064425.1 Rattus rattus
CTTCCACTGGTGCTCTTACTAGGATATTCATTGCTACCTATGAGGTCAGAGTCCAGGGTCAGTCCATGTATAGTCTTTAGGTAGTGGCTTAGTCCCTGGAAGCTCTGGTTGCTTGGCATTGTTGTACATATGGGGTCTCGAGCCCCTTCAAGGTCTTCCAGTTCTTTCTCTGATTCCTTCAACGGGGGTCCTATTCTCAATTCAGTGGTTTGCTGCTGGCATATGCCTCTGTGTTTGCTGTATTCTGGCTGTGTCTCTCGGGAGAGATCTACATCCGGCTCCTGTCAGCCTGCACTTCTTTGCTTCATCCATCTTGTCTAATTGGATGGCTGTATATGTATGGGCCACATGTGGGGCATGCTCTGAATGGGTGTTCCTTCTGTGTCTGTTTTAATCTTTGCCTCTCTCTTCCCTGCCAAGGGTATTCTTGTTCCCCTTTTAAAGAAGGAGTGCACTTCACGAATTCTTAAGACCATCGGGGGCCACGGTCCTCATGCCCTACACATGTGTTGACTGGCCCAGTGGCTTTCACTGTGTGTATTAGCACCGCTACCACCACCAAGTGCCAGGATCTCTCACACACCGAGCACTGACTTCTCCATCTGGGCGATGAAGCCCTTTCCAAGAGTGTGTACTGCACCCATGGCTCAAAGCACTCAAACTCCATTTCTCACAATCTATTTCGTGTTTTGTGAACCTTCCGAGGACATTCTCTATACTCCTCTCCACTCTAGTTTTTAGCCTTTCCCCTATTTTTTAACCTAAATAGCTCAAAACAATTATTGCAGAGTTTTTCCTGACTTTACTCCTCTATCCTTGTAGACAGTAACTGGGTGCCCTGATGAAGATTTCACTGTATCGTATAGTAAGCATTGGATTCCAAATCCTTAAATCCAAATACATTCCTGGCGCAAAACTTATGCTCTCTCATCTTGACATGTCTTTCCTGAGCTCAAATGGAGGACACAACTGGAAAGTAACTGGAGCATATTCTTATCTGATCATATGTGACAATAAAGATAGTCTTTTATTTTAAACTAGTCTGCTAAATTGTTTCCAGTGAACAAGCCACACATTTTCTGTGTTTCTGCTCATTTTCCTAACTGAAAATAATAAGGAAGGAAAGGTTATATTTATCTAAACCAATCACATCAGAATATTCTTTCTATTATTCTTAACCATTTGTTTTGCTTTTCATGTTTTGTAAGCACTGAGAAAGGAGTGGCTTTCATGAAAGACAGTTAAATGGATTTTTCTCAAAGCTGGAAGCTGACTTGAAGTTAAATCTGACAATATCTGAAATTTACAGATGGGAAGAATGAGACCCCATAAACAGTGGGGGTTTCCCTACTGACAGAAATCATTGGTAATAAAGCTAGGATAAGTGCTTCCAGGCCAGCCAGATATTATAGCTGCTTGCTTTTCCAGCAAGATTATTAGACCCCAGGAAAAGAAATGTTATGGAATTACCAATGATCTTATAACTGTCAGCCAATTCCAGATGTCGAGGGGGTGGTTCTCTTGCTAGGGAAATTCTAAAAGCCTTCCTGACATCATAACAATACAGACTGTTTTCACAGAGGGAGGGTTCTGTTTAGTTTGCTTGGAGAAAAAGCAGCAGCAGCAGCAGTACAATTCTGATGTTTCTTGTTCTCACTCTTCTCTGTGAATGAGCAGCAGGCAGCTCTCTCCTCCCCCAGGCAGCCCCTAACTCCTGTCAAGATGCACTGACAGTCCTGTGAGATGAATATGCTTATCTTGTCCTGGCCATCTTCCATCTGGATAAAGGTATCTACCTCATGTAAATATTTCCGAGGCCCCTATCTCTGCAGGACTGGAGTGCTCAATTAGCTATGGGATAAGCCTTTGCAGCAAATGGCACAAATGGTGAACAGCTGCTATATTCCAATAGGGGTGAGGTCATCCCTATATATAGAGCCTGACAAGCTGCTTGTAGCCCTAGCAGCTTTCAGCATGCAAACCACACCTGAGTTATAAGTCAGTCATCTGCCTGGAGTGACAGGGTCAGGGCAGATCTTTCCTTCTTTGATGGGCAACTCAGAAGGAGATCAAAGTCCTTTACAATTTTTCAGTTCTTTCTCCCGACTGCTGCTTACAGCACTTTCTATTATTTTCCCTGTCAATACTACACATAAGAAAGTCATTGCCTAAAAAGCTGGCTTTATTTTATTCCCTGACTTTCTCTTAATAATCTGTGGTTTGACTATTGATA
>NW_022652306.1:0-2213 GCF_011064425.1 Rattus rattus
TGTGTGTAAAACAACGCTGACCTGGTGCATTCTGGAGATGTGTGGGCATTAGATAACTTCTATATACTCTTTCCTTTCTCAGAACTGCTAGCTTGTTGCTTATACTTCATTAAAATGCAGAGGTTAATCCATTAGACAGGAAATTTGTGCGGCAGAGATTTGTATTTAATGATTTGTTCATAACAAATATGGATTCCCAATATTACTGCTAAACGCTTTACACACACACACACACACACACACACACACACACCCCAAAAGGTAAGGAGGGCAGCGTCCCTGCGCAGCTGTCAGGAGTTTACCCGCTAGGATCCACTTTAGCTTTCAGAGCTGGCCCTGTGCCTCTGGAGGTCTTAACACTAAGGTTTCCACTGTAGATAAATGAAAGGCTGCATCCCAAAGATAGCTTGGCTCCTGAGATTCCAGATCGAACAACGTGGAGCGGTTGCGTCCTCAAACCTACGTAGCGTCTCGGCGGGTGGTGTGTCCAGGTCCCACCAAGGCAACCTCACAGCGCACTTCCCGGGCGGGGATCTGGATCCTTCTCTATCCCACGTTCTTCCTTTCCGCCCCCCCTCTTCTTTTTGGGCGACGAGTCACAGAGCAACACAAGCCGCTATACGCTCCTAGAGAAATCGGTACTATCCAGAGTGAAGATCAGCGACGCGGCCCCTGCAGTTGTCACCGCCGCCCAGGGACTGAAACACCCAGCCTCTCCGACGTTCTCGCTCACTACGCGAACAACCTTCTCTCTGTTCCCTGCGAGTGGCATGTGCTAGGCCAGTGGCTCCTGGGTGCCTCGGGTGCCAGGGTCGTATCGGGTGACTCTGGGAGAGCGTCTGCGGGCGGGAGGACCTGGGGCTAAAGGAGGCGGGTCTGGCCCCGCCCCGCCCTAGTCCACCCCTCCGCCTAGAAGAGGCCCCTGTGGCCGATGCTCACCGGGCTCCGGGCCAGTTCACCCGCTCAACGCGCTCCTGCCAGCCATGCGTCCCGCGGCTGCTACGGCACCCAAGTGGCTGCTTCTCGCGCTAAGCGCTCTACTACCACTGTGGCCCACAGCCAATTCCTGGGAGCTCACGATCCTGCACACAAACGACGTGCACAGCCGGCTAGAGCAAACCAGCGAGGACTCCACCAAGTGCCTCAACGCAAGCCTGTGCGTGGGCGGCGTGGCCCGGCTCTTCACCAAGGTGCAGCAGATCCGCAAGGAAGAACCCAACGTACTGCTTTTGGATGCTGGCGATCAGTACCAGGGCACCATCTGGTTCACTGTTTACAAAGGCCTGGAAGTGGCACACTTCATGAACCTCCTGGGCTACGATGCCATGGTAAGGAGAAAGCTCCCGGGGTTGGAGTCCCAGGGTCAAAGAGAGAGGCTAGAGAACTCGCTAGTAGCCTTGCACAGATAGTGCTCAGAGATGCGCAGGTGGAACTCGACCCAGGCCCGTGTGCAGGGAGGATGCAGACGGGCGTCCCTTAGATTATTTTCTTAAACTGATGTTGTTGGGGTCTTGTAGCGAACTGAGACTAATGGAAGAGAGACCCTGCTGCCTACAGGGTGCTTCAGCTTGGATATGTAAAAGCACTGAACATTGTCAAGGGCTGGAGATTTAACTCAGTCTCCTCCACATCTCCCTTCTGCTCCGTCTTCCAAAGAGTGTCTCATCCTTTCTGAAAGGAAACCGGGTCAAAAATCATTCAGGTCACCAGCCTTCAAGGAGGAAAACATCCTATTGGCTCTGCAGTCTGAGCACAGCAAACTCACCTCCTTAGGTCGATTTCCAGTACAGCTACTTCTCGGCCGCCTTATACTAGTTAGTTCGTAAGCCTCGGTGGCCAAGTCTTCTATAATGGGAAGAATATTGGCCTCAAAGCACTGTGTGCACATAATATAATCTCTGTAACTGTTAGTTCTTGTTGCTCCCGGGCACAGCCTCATGGGAGCAAGTAAAAAAGAAATGTCAGAGAGAACCGAATGCTGGGATTTCAGGGACTCAATCGAACGCGCTTGACTGTTAGAGATTCTGAAAGAGCCTACCAGAGAGATTAGGGAGCTGGGGATGCAGCTAGATTGTTAGAGTGCTTGGTTAGAATTCCAAAGGCCCTGGATTTGATCCCTGGCATTGCCCAAACCAGGCTTGCAGGGCAGGCCTGGTAAAGGCTGGAGGGTCCGAAGTTCAGAGTCACCCTTGATTACAAAAGAGAGGCCAGCC
>NW_022652307.1:0-2224 GCF_011064425.1 Rattus rattus
ACTGGTGCTCTTACTAGGATATTCATTGCTACCTATGAGGTCAGAGTCCAGGGTCAGTCCATGTATAGTCTTTAGGTAGTGGCTTAGTCCCTGGAAGCTCTGGTTGCTTGGCATTGTTGTTCATATGGGGTCTTGAGCCCCTTCAAGCTCTTCCAGTTCTTTCTCTGATTCCTTCAACGGGGGTCCTATTCTCAGTTCAATGGTTTGCTGCTGGCATTCGCCTCTGTATTTGCTGTATTCTGGCTGTGTCTCTCAGGAGCGATCTACGTCCGGCTCATGTCGGCCTGCACTTCTTTGCTTCATCCATCTTGTCTAATTGGGTGGCTGTATATGTATGGGACAACACTATTTTTAAAGGATCATAATCCCATTCTGTGACACCACGTGCATGTAATGTGTTAATGCCATGTGATGAAATGTTCCAGTTCTAGTCCCAGATGTTCAACTTAATGTAAAAACTGAGCACACGCATCCATTTGACCTCCTTTTAAGAAACCATCCTTTTCTACTCATCTATACTGTTCTTTTGGTGTTTCTTTCCTCCATTCACATTGATGAAGAATAGGATCTTGGCTTGTGTCATGGTGATTGTGGCTAACCCATATTTTGGCATGACACAAGTTGGAAAGGAAAAGTTAAATTTTCCTTGTTTCCAGATAACAACACCTTACAATCTTTCAGAAAACTCTAAAGACTCAGCCAGAAGCTGTCAGAGCTGATTAGTACAGTAAAATGACAGGACACAAAATCAATATGCAAAAATCAGTAATAAGTTGACATTCTAACAGAAATAATTGATGAAAGATTTCACAGAAACAATCCCATTTACAGTTGTGAACATACTTAGAAATAAGTTTAACCAAAGATATGTAGATCTGTGCGTTGAAAAATAGAAAACACTAGTGAAAGTTTTTTTTTAAATATTATTTAGTTATTTATTTTGGAGCCATCTTTGGCTGGCCTGGAACTTGAACAAGAAGAACAAAGGTGGGCTGGAGAGATGGTTCAGTGATTAAGAGCGCTGGCTGCTCTTCAAGAGCACCGTGGTTTGGTTGCCAGCACCCACGTGGTGGCTCACAACCTTCTGTAACTCCACTTTCTGGGAATCTGGTGCCTTCTTCCAGCCTCCTCAGGTACCAGGCATGAACACGGTACACAGATATACATGTAAGCAAAAGACCCAAACATATACAATTTTAAAATAATAATAATAACAAAGTTCAAGGCATCATACCACCTTACTACAATAATCAATATACCTTATAATCCTCGAAAAATAAAAGACATATATAGACCCATGGAACAAAGTAGAGCCTAGAAAGAAATCTACACATTGATTACCAACTGATTGACTACTAGCTTTGCCAAAACTGCCAAGAACACACGGTGAGGAAAGGACATTTGCCTTCAATAGTTTTAGGGTCTCATATTTTTATATAAAAGTTAATTCAGAATGACTAAACGATGAAGATGTAAAGCCTCTAGTAATAATGGTGATTTAAATGAAATATCCCCACACGCTCGGCATTAGAATATTGGTCCCAGGTTGGTGGCACCGGTTGGGTAAGTTCAGGAGGAAGGCCTTGAGGGAGGAAGTATGTGCCTAAAGGTGGATGTTAAGAGTTTAGAGATTTGTACTTTTTCAGTTCACTCTTTCTGCTTACTGCTTGTGGTTTGAGAAGTGAGCGTCCAGCTTCTGCTCCAACTGCCATGCCTATAGCCTACAGCCTCAGCTCCACATCATGGACTCTAACCCTCAGGAACCATAAAACTAAATTGAAACCTTTCTTCCAGAAGTTACCCTCAGCATGGTGCTTCATCACAGCAATAACAAAGTAGCTAATGCAGTAACATGGAGAAAAACCAGTCTGAGTAATGACTTTGGGGCTACAACATGAAAAACATGGACAAGAAAAAAATGATTTCCACATCAAAGATAATAAATTTTAAAAAATCAAGGATGAAGAGACAACTCACAGAATGGGAGAAAATAATTGCAAACCACTCAAAAGAAAGAAGGAAAGATGAACAAAACACCAATGGCGTATGCTCTAAGATCAAGAATCGACAAATGGGATCTCATAAAACTGCAAAGCTTCTGTAAGGCAAAGGACACTGTGGTTAGGACAAAACGGCAACCAACAGATTGGGAAAAGATCTTTACCAATCCTACAACAGATAGAGGCCTTATATCCAAAATATACAAAGAACTCAAAAAGTTAGA